>NC_058131.1:703272736-703295002 GCF_016433145.1 Gracilinanus agilis
GAGAGAGAGAGAGAGAGAGAGAGAGAGAGAGAGAGAGAGAGAGAGAGAGAGAGAGAGAGAGAGAGAGAGAATTAGTAGGTGCTTCTGTAGATATTTTTAGAGCCAGGAGGCCTGGAAACAGGAAATAATGAGTTTAAATCTTGCCTCAGATACTTCCTAGCTTTGTGAACCTGGGCAAGTGTCTTATACCCCATGTCCTAGCCATTACCACTCTTCTGCTTGGAACCAATACACAGTATTGATTCTGAGATGGAATATAAGGCTTTTCCAAAAAAGAATGATATTGCAAAATGTATAAAAGAACTTTCAGTTTTTAGTATGTATCGCATGAAATAGTCAGTGATATTTAGTGAAGAGTCCTAGGCTTGAGGTCAGTTCAACTTAGATTTGAAAACCTACCTCTAAATTTTTTTAACCCTTACCTTCCATCTTGGAGTCAATACTGTGTAGTGGCTCCAAGGCAGAAGAGTGGTAAGGGTGGGCAATGGGTGTCAAGTGACTTGCCCAGGGTCACACAGCTGGGAAGTGTCTGAGGTCAGATTTGAACCTAGGACCTCCCATCTCCAGTCCTGGCTCTCAATACACTGAGCTACCCAGCTGCCCCCTACCTACCTCTAAAATTTAATAGCTTCTGGACACTGAACAAATCTGTTAAATTTTATAAATTTCAAATAGTTTCCTAATATTTAATTCAAAAGAAATAGTGAAGTAAATTTGGTAGGTTGAGGGAGTTTCCACATTGATATTTCCCAGGTTAAAATGGCATTTTAATAGAATGCAAATAAAAACAAAAACAAACAACAAAAAATATACTGGATGAATGAATAAGGAACAAATGTAGGAAAATAAACGTTTAATCTGTGAATAGCACTGCACTGAATGTTGGGAATACAAGTAGAAAACTGAAAATTTCCCTGTTTTTTGAGAAGCCTACTTTTGAATAAAGTAGAAAAGACAAAAGGAGGCTGCAACTCAGTTGGAAAAATCCAATGGTCCTCAGAATGAATCATCAAAGGATGTGGTAATGCTTCTTCATTATCATTCCCTCTGATAAAAATCATATCAAATTCAGATGTTTAACCACTTGATATTGCCAATGGCTTTGATGGGAGAGAACTTTATATTCTGAGTTACATCTAAATTTATTTTTCATTTACTTATCAAATTTTATCTATTTCTTTTTGAATTTGTTTGATTATGTAGTTTTTCTGATTTACATCAAAATTACTACTCGTTAATTTTTATGAATATATTTCTGATTAATTAATTCTATCCAATATCCTAGCATCATTTAATAGTTTTTCACTGAAAGTTTTCCCAAATAACACAGTATTCCCATTGGGGTTGATTCTGAGAATGATGAGTTTTTAAAGACTGGGCTAGAAGTAGAACCATTCATATTGGGGACACTATCATTCCTCTGGCCTTTGGGATTCTTTGCCTTTCAATGAAAATTGGCACTTGCTGATGCGTTGGCAGTGGTGATGAAGAATGTGGGTCCTTTCTCCATAGTGACCTCTCTTCTCAATGACAATTACAAACCTGGGCTAGAAACAACTTGCGTAACCTATAGCCATATTGGTGAAGGAATGGCACATGTACCCTTTTGTGCTGGAGGGGGTCTGCTCAGTTCTCCTCCACTGCACCTAAGAACAATTTTCACAGACCTTACTTCTCTGCCCAGCAGCCCAACTTCCTCCATCCTCTCTCTGGGGTAATGAGGGGTGGTCACAGGCAACTTGAGGGTGTAGTTTGGCCATGTGATCTCTAAAAGGTTCACCATCACTGGCCTATGGTGTACTCTATTCTTAAGGTACAGGGTCATGAGTTATCTCTAATAACAATCAGAAGGATAATGATCACTGAAATGATCTAGGTGGTAGAGGTGGTTTGATTTCCATTGAATATACCTATTTTCTTACTTAGGATTCTATATCTTTTTTTAGCTAAACACCTACCTCGTATATGACAGTTAATAGGGATGGCTGTCCTCTTCTCTACAAAATTTCTTTACATGGTGGGTGGCTACAAGTGCTCAGCAGTAGGGAACAGTGCAGCTCCTACAATGGTTCATAGGACAGGTTCCTGATTTTTCTCCATCAGAGTCTCAGGATAGACATAGTAGTGAACTGATTTTCCTGAAGAACTTTATACATTATGTACTTGAATAAGGATGATAGTAAAAAAAAAATCTAATTATTGTAAACATTTATATTTTCTTCATTCAGTTCTGGTCAGGTCTCTCATGCCTCCTTATTGGACTAAAAGGGGTTGAGAGTCTCCTTCATTTGTTTAATAAAGATTTTAAATTAACATATATATTATATAATCTTTAGTATGTTAAAATTGTATTTCCCTAAATCATCACTGATCATCTATTCCTTAACTCTGAAAGACTGTAAGACTTTGATATTCATTAATTTTTTTCTCTATTTCTCTATACTCCTCAATTATCTCATTAGCTTTCCTCTAGGCTGGATTATCATCTATTTTCATATGATCACAGATCTGCATATTCTTACCTAATTTCACCTCAATTTCACAGCAACTATTGTATATTAGATACCTCCAAAGAGATGTCCCATAGGTTTCTAAACTAAATTTCTTAACATATATGTATACATGTATATAAATACATATGTATATATATGTATATATATATATATATATGATATATGCTTTCCTCAAAGTTCTCTCATTTCCTAGCATTTCTTTGCCTTTGATGAACATCATTCTTCCAACCATCTAAATTGTGTAATCTAGAGTTGTTAAGTACTTGGTACAATGAGTGGAAAACAATAAATATTTAGTTAAAATTTTACATTTTATTATTTGTTTCTCAACCTCTCACTTTCCATGATCTCCAACACATATTTCTGTCTCTAACTTTGTATCAGGGCATGCGAGGGGAAATGACCTTCACTTCTTGTTCATTCTATAGCAACTATGATACAGGTGATATGAGAAATGTCGTGAGATGCATGTGATGATGGGGGGTGAGTAGTCTGAACCCATGTCCCTCTGGTTTTCTTGTAACAAACTCTGGGGAAATCTGTGCTAGGGTGACAGGGTGTGTGCCCACACAGAGCATATCAATTTTCCATATTGATCTCTGTTGTAAAAGAATATTAATATAACACCAAAATGAAAAAAATAAAAACCCAAATAAATTAAAATGAATATTTGCATTTTGACTCCAACATTTTTTCTCTGGAGGTGGATAGAATTCTTTGTCATAAGTCTTTTAGAACTGTCCTGGATCATTGTATTGCTGAAAGAAAAATCTTTCACAACTGGTCTTCATTCAACATTACTGTTACTACATACAATTTTCATTCTGCATCAGTTCATGTAGTGCTTTCTGAGTTTATTCCTTAACATTTACCTGCTTATTGTTACTTATAGCACAATAGTATTCCATTACCATCTTATACCACAATTTGTTCAGTCATTCCCCAATTGATGGACATCCCCTCAATTTCCAATTCTTTAGCGCACAAAAAGAGCTGCTATAAATATTTTTTGTACAAGTAGGAGCTCTTTAAATTTCATATGAGGAATATCAGGACCAAAGATAACAATTGATTTATTTAAGATCACCTAGGCATAAGTGTTAGAATTGTGCTTTAATTTTAGTCATTTTGATTCCAAATTAAATATTGTTATGCAATTTTTATTCTAAAGAACACTTGACCATCTCTAACTGTCTCCTCATCTCTGAAATTTGCTCATACTGTTACTACCCCTTTCCTCTGTCATGTTGTCACCTCCTCTGTTAGGCTACTACTTCATCCCTGTTCATGCACATTTCCCCCCATCAGGTGAACTTGTCTAGTTCTTACATAATCAAAGCAGATGTCTATGCATAATTCTACCTAATAGCTACCTAATGGTTTGCAAAGACTAAAACATCACTATCAAGAATTTAAATCCAGTATACCAATGTTTTATATGAAAATTACCATTCAATAATTTTCATGATTATACATCTATCTGACCAATTAATTCTATTCAATATCTTAGCATAGTTACGGCTGAGGGACAATTGAGGAAGGAAGGGTAGAGAGACTGTTTTTTTTTTATTTAAGAATATAACCATTAAAGAGAATTCTTTGTGAGTACATTTTGCCCCTTGAACACATTCATCTAAGTCATTACTTTCTGTCTCCAGTACAAGTGATTATTGCCTTTATCCTATCTATGGTTTCCATGATGAGTTCTTAAACGGAATAAATATTACTGAAAAAAGAATTGATGGTAGGAAGGTAGCTGTAAATAACCACTCCATAAAAGAAAAAAGAAAAATACAAAATTTCCCAGATAATCCAAGAAAACTAATTCTTGACTAATTAGTATGACATGGAAATGGTGATTAATTACAAGGTCTGATAAATCAATATCTCATAATGTTGTTGTATCTCTAAGTGGATGGATCATGCCATTTATTATATAGGAGCTTTTCTTTTTTCATTGAATAATCTCATAATTGAAATGAACCTTACAGTTTTCTGGTTAAACCCGTGCTTGGTTAAGAACCTCTACTACAAAATACTTGACAAAAAGAAGTCCCACATCCATAGATTGTAAGTTGTCAGTGAGCAAGATCCAACTACCTGTTGATTCAATTTGTCCAGATTATAAAAGTTCTAATTGTTAGGAAGCTTGATGTGTTTGTTTTCTGTATACATCAGCAAATTTTACCTTTTTGAAACTATCCTTTCACTAAGAAAATATCTGATCATTTCCACAAGAAAGTATTTCAAGTACTTGAAAACAGCTCTCATCTCTACCCTTAATCTCCTCTTTTATGAACAAAATTTTCCCACTTTCTTTCTTCATCCTCATCATCATCTCATCATCACTCATCCATTCCCAATATTGTATTAACTAGAGAGAATACTTTCACAGTTACTTTTTCTAAACTCTAGACATTCTCAAGTTTATGAATATCTGTCTTAAAATGTGGAACCCATAACTGAACATAACATTAATAGTGCATGATCTGAGTTGAGTACAGGAAGAATGTCACCTATTTATTTCTGTAATTTATGCCTCCCATATGTTTCAAAATACTTCATGGTCCCAAATTACATTTATGTATTTTTGTTTCTAAATTTTTCTGATGATGCCTAGCAAGTTTGTAGCTAATGTATTGCCCTCACCCTATGAATCTTTAATGACTTAAAAGGGGTAGTGTAACATAATAAACTGACCGTAGAATGGCAAAAATCTGGACTCAGGTCATCCCTTGATATGTACTAGTTGTGTAAAAATATTTCAACAACCTAGGCAATTATTTAAGACTAAATTTTGCAGAAGAATTACCTTCGACAAGTAAATGACAAGTCTGGCACAAGCAGTAACAAAGACTCCACACTGTTTTATAATTCGAGGGCACTATGACCTGAAATAAAATTTTTAAGAGCTGTTGTCAAAGATAAAAAGGTATTTGCCCCCTTCTTTAAGGTTTATTCTGTTTAAAATTCTACAGAAGGCAAAACAAGCAAACAAATTGCACTCTTCTTTCTCTTACCATAAATATTAAGTGCTTTGATGTGAAGGAATGTCTATTCCCTCTTTTTGTGTCACAATCTCTTAGCACAGTAACTTTTGATAAACATTTATTGATTGATTTCTCACCTGAATTGCATCATGTTTTCTCATTTTGTGAACAATTTTGAACTTTTGGGTTTCAAATTACATCCTTCCACTTCCCTAGTTTATGTTCCATGATGACTGAGGACAAAGAAGAGAATTATTGGATTTATAATTATTTTTAGTTTAACATACTGTATAATAATTAATTGATGGTTGGGATATGGCAAAATTAAAGTCACATTTTAATGGTGTCATCTTATGTTTCATAGATACTTCATGTAGAAAAGTACTCCCTCATTTTAAAGTTGTGCTAGTCATATGAGATTTGTGCATATTTCTAAATTAGCTATCATCTCTCTCTCTCTCTCTCTCTCTCTCTCTCTCTCTATCTATCTATCTATCTATTTCTTTAAAGATATTATAGTGGGGAAAAAAGAAAGTCATAAAGAAAATGAAAATTGGAGCTTTGTTCTAAATTCTTATAGAAATATTCTCCTACAAGAATGAATTATTGAATAAACCTGTTTTTCATTTAATACAGAAGCAGTCTCATTCATTTTTAAGAGCAAAAGATATTTCTTAAGTGCCTGCTGAATATATGTTTTTTTTAAGTACAATCTATACTTGTTTGTTTATTGGTGAAAGGAATATTTTTTCTACCCTTCCCTGTCATAAGATATAGTTCTCAGTTAACAGGATCTTGCCCTCCCTTTATGGACATTTATATGAAATATAAATTAATAAATTCTCTCACAAAGATGATAAAGCCATTGGTAGGTGTTTAGAACTAGTAAAATTATTTAATGGTCTGGAAATCTGTGCTTTCACATTTTTACTTACCACCAGCTTGAAATGAAATGCATTTAGTCAACTAGCAAAAATTAATTTCATTATTATTATAAGTCAGGTAGAGGTGCTGGGAAAAGCAATCTGTCCTCAAGGAATATATGATTATTTTTAAAATTATTTTTATAGGTATTTCATGTTTCTTACATCACCATATTCTGCTATGGAACCTTCCTGTACCCTAACCTAAGTTGTACCATATGATAAATAACATACTTTTTTTGAGAGAGGAAAAGAAAATCAGCATAAATGATTAGTATGCTTCGCTTCCCAGAACCTTTCCAACACTATTTATTATCATCTTTACCAATTTGCAGGGTATGATGTAAAACTTCATATTTTTTTAAATTTCTTTAATTAATAATTTGAAGGGTTTTCAACATTCTTGTGAAGACTTTACAGTACCTTTCAGAACTTTTTGTTTATATCCTTTGACCATTTACCTATTAAGAAATGGCTATGAATTTTATACACACATATGTTTACATAGTATTGGCATAACTTAAATACCAAGATATCAAAAAATTATCACACAAATTTGTTACAAACATTTTATTTCTTATTCAACCACTTCTCTTCTTATCCTGGATTCATTAGTGTTGTCTTTGCAGAAGCTTTTGAGTTACAAGTAATCTATTTACCTTTTTAAAATTGCTTCTATATCCTGTTCAATTAAGAAAAGATCTCTTATCCATGGTGCTGTGATAGGTAACAATCAGTGTTTTAAAAAATAATATTTTTTAAAATTTTTTAAAAAATAATTCTATTTTAAAAAATAATATAATATTTAATATTAATATCATGTAACCACTTAGAGTATATTATGGAGTATGATTAAATTGTTAGTCCAAGTTCAATTTGTGCCAGACTACTTCCCAGTTTACTTAACCATTTTTTCATCTAAAAGAATTCCTTCTCATGATAACATGTTTTCTACTTTGCCAAGCACTAGATTATCTAGTTCTATTGTTTCTGACCTAACCCCCATAAAGCTTGGTGAGCACCTCAATAATATGATTTGAAAGATGTCAGAAAAATCACCCTTCTCCTTTGCAGAAAATTTTCTGATACATGAAATACTTTTATTGGAGATTAATTCCTTCTGATGAAGATGTTTTTTTTTTAGTTTTTTAATTAATTAATTAATTTTTATTTTTTTAACATTTATTAATATTCATTTATAACATGGTTACATGATTCATGCTCCTACTTTCCCCTTTATCCCCCCACACTCCCCCCCACACACCCATGCTGATGCCCATTTCCACTGGTTTTATCATGTGTCATTGATCAAGACCTATTTCCAAATTGTTGATAGTTGCATTGGTGTGGTAGTTTCTAGTCTACATCCCCAATTGTGTCCACTCCACCCCATGCATTCAAGCAGTTGTTTTTCTTCTGTGTTTCCTCTCCTGCAGTCCTTCCTCTGAATGTGGGTAGCGTTCTTTTCCATAAATCCCTCAGAGCTGTCCTGTGTCATTGCATTGCTGCTGCTACAGAAGTCCATTGCATTCGATTTTACCATAGAATATCAGTCTCTGTGTACAATGTTCTTCTGGCTCTGCTCCTTTTGCTCTGCATCAATTCCTGGCGGTCTTTCCAGTTCACCTGGAACTTCTCCAGTTTATTATTCCTTTGAGCACAATAGTATTCCATCACCAGCATATACCACAATTTGTTCAGCCATTCCCCAATTGAAGGACATACCCTCCTTTTCCAGTTTTTTTGCCACCACAAAAAGCGCAAGTATAAATATTTTTGTACAAGTCTGTTTATTTATGATCTCTTTGGGGTACAAATCCAACAATGGTATGGCTGGATCAAAGGGCAGGCATTTTTTATAGCCCTTTGAGCATGAAGATGTTTTTTGATCTCAAGGTTTAAATGCCAAAGTGGAAAGATTATGGATCATATGTGTCTTACCTTTGGTCAGATTTCTTTTCATTTGTTTATTAAGAATTTTAATAATATGAGACTCAGCCAATGAAAATTATAGAAGACAAAATAAAATGCATTATATAATTTGGGTTGATAAAACTGAGTACAAAAGTGTATGGATGAGTGTATGGATAGAAGCATTTTGTAGCTAACATGGAAGGTGGAGAATTGAGTCAAAAAGGAAAATGAGTATGCAGAGGAAAGAAGAAGGATTGTCAAAGGAATACTTTATATGTTTACTTATAGCACCTTGATGATACTACTATATCACGTCTGTAGCACTTCAATGTTTACAAGGTAATTTCTTCTTAACATGTTATAATAACCACCCAGATTTTGAAGGTCATAGAATTCTGAGGATTATAAATCCAGAGCTAGATGATATTTCATAAGCCATCTAGTTCAACCTCCTCAGTCAAGCCTCCTTGTTTCACAGATACCAGATAGGTATACATGAAGGAAAATTAGCATAGTCTGATATTGTGAGTTTTAGGGAAAGGCATGATATATATTTCTTCAAGGATTTAAGATACTTTCAGTGAAGAAAACTTGCCCCTTCTTGGATTCAAAGGGTAGATTAAACTACAATGGATGAGATATACAAATAAAGAAATACCAACAAAATGTAATCTCCTAAAAAGAGATCTCAAAAAAATAATGGGTGTTAATGAATACCCTTTCAAGATAAAGATAAAAATAAAGATAAAGGACTTTATTCAATGTCTGAATAATGAATGACATGTATAGTGTGACATAAGGAATTTAGAGTTAGGCAGCTAGGTGGTGCAGTGGATAAAATACCAAACCTGTAGTCAGGAAGATTGATCTTCATGAGCTCAAATTTGGTCTCAAATGTTTTTACAAACTTCTAGAAATTTGAATAAATTTGAAATTAAAAGATTTATTGAATTAAAAAAAAAGACTAGAAACTGATATTTTGAAAAAAATACATGAAATAGACAAAGTACTGGTGAATCTAATAAATAAGGGAAAGAAGAAAACCAAATTAACTGTATCAAAGATGAAAAGGGAGACATCACCTGTAATGAAGAGGAGATTAAGGTAATCATTAAAAACTATTTTGACCAATTATATGGCAATAAATATAGCAATCTAGGTGATATGGCTGAATATTTATAAAAATATAAATTGCTAGATTAGCAGCAAGAGAAATAGAATACTTAAATAATCCAATATCAGAAAAAGAGATTGAACAAGCAATCAAAGAACTCCCTAAGAAAAAATCGGCACAGCCTGATGGATTTACAAGTGAATTCTATCAAACATTAAAAGAACAACTAATCCTAATATTATACAAATTATTTGACATAATAAGCAAGAAAGAGTTCTACTAAATTCTTTTTAGGACATTAATATGGTACTGATTCAAAAGCCAGGAAGATTAAAAACAGATAAAAAACTATAGACTAATCTCCCTAATGAACATAGATGCAAAAATCTTAAATAGAATACTAGCAAAAAGAATCCAGCAAGTGATCATTAGGGTTATCCATCATTATAAGGTGGGATTTATACCAGAAATGCAAGGATGGTTCAACATTAGGCAAACCATCCACATAATTGACCATATCAACAGGCTAACAAACAAAAATCACATGATTATCGCAATAGAAAAAGCCTTTGACAAAATACAACACCTGTTCCTATTGAAAACACTAGAAAGTATAGGAATAGAAAGACCTTTCCTAAAAATAATAAACAGTATATATCTAAAACCATCAACAATCATCATATGCAATGGGGATAAATTAGAAGCATTCCCAATAATATCAGGAGTGAAACAAGGATGCCACATGTCACTTCTATTATTTAACAAAGTACTAGAAACACTAGCAGTAGCAATAAGAGAAGAAAAAGAAATTGAAAGTATTAAAACAGGAAGTGAGGAGACTAAGCTATCACTCTTTGCAGATGATATAATGGTCTACTTAAAAAATCCTAGAGAATCAACTAAAAAGCTAGTGGAAACAATCAACAAATTTAGCAAAGTTGCAGGATACAAAATAAATGCACATGAATCATCAGTATTTCTATATATTTCAAATACATCACAGCAACAAGAGTTAGAAAGAGAAATACCATTTAGAATGACTCTAGACAATATAAAATACTTAGGAATCCATCTACCAAAAAAACCACAGAAATTATATGAGCACAACTACAAAACACTTAAAAAAACAATTAAAACTAGATCTAAACAATTGGAAAAAACATTGATTGCTCATGGGTAGGACAAGCTAACATAAAATGATCATTCTACCCAAATTAATTTACTTATTTAGTGCCACACCTATCAAACTACCAAAAATGTTTTTTTTTTTTTACTGAATTGGAAAAAACTAAGACAAAGTTCATTTGGAATAACAAAAGATCAAGGATATCAAGGGAAATAATGGAAAAAAAAATGAAGGAAGGTGGCCTAGCAGTACCAATTATTAAACTACACTATAAAGCAGTGGTCATCAAAACAATATGGTAATGGCTAAGAGACAGAAGGGAGGCAGTGGAATAGATTAGGGTAAGCTATGTCAGCAAGACTGTCTATGATAAACCAAAGAGCCCAGCTTTTGGGACAAAAATCCACTATTTGACAAAAACTATTAGGAAAATTGGAAAATAATATGGGAGAGGTTAGTTTTAGATCAACATCTCACACCCTACACCAAGATAAATTCAGAATGCGTGAATGAATTGAATATAAAGAAGGAAACTAAGTAAATTAGAAGAACACAAAATAGTATAATTGTCAGATCTCTGGGAAAGGAAAGATTTTAAAAACCAAGCTAGAGTTAGAAAAAATAACAAAATGTAAAATAAATAACTCCGATTACATTATATTTGAAAGGTTTTATACAAACAAAAACAATTTTACCAAAATCAGAAGGGAAACAACAAACTGGGAAAAAATCTTTATAACAAAAAAACTCTAAAAAAGGTCTAATTACTCAAATATACAAGTGGCTAAATCAATTGTGCAAAAAATCAAGCCATTCCCCAAATGATAAATGAGCAAGGAACATGAAAAGGCAATTTTCAGATAAAGAAATCAAAACTATCACTAAATACATGAGAACGTGTTCTAAATCTCTAATAATTAGAGAAATGCAAATCAAAACACCTCTGAGGTATCACCTCACACCCAGCAGATTGGCTAAAATGACAGCAGGGGAGAGTAATGAATGTTGGAGATCTTATGGGGAAAACTGGTAGAGATAACTTGAATATTATTTGTGGGTTTAGAAGGGTGTGTAGGAGACAGGAATGACAAAAGATGGAGACTGAACAAATTAGGGAGAATGGGTTTACTGTTAAAGAAAAAGATTATTGACAGAAGTGGCAGTTATCCCTAACTGTTACCCTGCTTCTCCTAGACAAGGGATAAACTCAGAGTATAATAAATACACACTATGGAAACTTCAAAATACCAAGAAAAACACACTGGGAACAATTTAATTGTTTTTTGAGAGGATAGGAGAGGGGGTCAGGTGAAAATATATCTCACTATCCAGGACTGGAGTCAAAAGGGGCAAGTTCCTTAGCCAACCTGGCTTCTGGCAGGTTTGACAGCTTGGTTAAGGACGGGAGGAAGAGGGCTTGGATTTGGGGTCTCACAACTGTTCCAGAGATGTCTTCAGGATACCAGTAACAAACTCCTCCACAGCCAATGATCCAAAGTAACCAGGTAGGGAGAGATTACTGTAGGCTGTCCGCCAGAACACAGGCCTCTTTCCTACTCTGAGTTGACTTGCAGGATGATGTCTTCAGCCTTTGCAACCTTCAATACTCTCCAAGATCCCAGGTCAAATAGGGACTCTTGATTGCATATCTGCTCCAAACCCCTCACAAAACAGTAATGTCTGTTGCTTAGCTCTCTCCTCCCTACCCCCTGCATTCTATACAGAATGCCCATGACTTCCAGCCAAGGCTTTCCCTAATCTACCTGAAAAAATCTGCCTTTATACCTTTAAATCCTATACCTATTACAGAGGGGATGTGGCAATATTGGGACCTTAATACATTGATGGTGTAATAGGGAAATATACTTTGAGTAGGAAAGCAGACTTAGCAGGCACACTAAAGGTAAAGCCTTGACTGTCAGCCATGGACATTCTAAATGCAATGAAGGGAAGGTAACTGTTTTTTCCTTGAGGACTCTGCTCAAGCTGAGACACAGAGAGCATGTGGCTGCCTTTACCTGCCCCACTGAAGAGCTCAAAGAGTGTGGATTTATCACTGAGAAGGAAGATCTGCTAGGAAAGATCAAGTGAACAAGAAGATCTAATTGGGTGGTGGACATCCCAGTCTGAGACAAGCTCCTTAATTTAACATTCCTGGATTTACCTTCCTGTGGACCTGTTTTCCTGTACCTTCAAGAGGAGAAGAGAACATGACTCTTTCAGAGACTTCTAGTCTTTAACAATCTGTTTAGAGCAGTGTAGTCATTAACCCATTCTCCCAGTCCTTGTGTGGTCTTTAGTGGTTAGATTCAGTGTGGCCTCTCCCCATTATACCAAACCCTTAATCATTATTAAAATCTGTGTTTATAAATCCTTTTGTCCCTGTATTATGTAAAAGGGGAGACTAGATATTTAAAGTATGGTCACTAGAAATAGACTAACTCAATTTCAAAATAAAATAGACCCAAGTCAGGATGACTTTTATGGTGGTTTATTTACAATTAGGAAGGTTGAAGGTAGGGAAATTGAGAAAGAAGAACTCAGAGGCCTGAATCAAGTAGGAATTTAGAGGCCCCAGCAGAGGGGCACAGAGGTTAATTAAATAAGACTTCTAGCCACGAGGCCTCCTCCAAGAAGGGAGGCCTCCCTAAGGCTAGAGCCTTCAGAAATGTCAAGGGAAGAGAAAGAGAGTCAGTCTAACTTACCCACATGACAATTCAAAGGGAATCAGTCTGAGGTATCACCAGAGATCCTTCAACCCCAAGTTCAAACACCAACTCCCCCCACAGAAAGTTACCATCCTATTTAAAAGATAGCATCTTTCATCACTTCCTGAATCCACCTCCAATTTCAAGTGGACAAATGGCAGCCTCTACACTGCTTTGGACTGCCCAAAGGGCAGTTCCTTGTTTTTGATTTGTCACTTGCTATCACATGTATGTCACAGACCTCCCCCTTCCCACTTAATTCTATGTTTGGTGGTGTGACATTATTTCTCGTGACTGGAGTCTACACAAATGAATGAGGATGAGCTAATTTCATTTACACAATTACGCAGTCACTTGTTAGTTTCACAGTCTCCCTGGCTAGGTGTATCAGTGTGGCAGTTAGGATCCAATTGTCACTCCTTTCAGCTGCAAAAACCATTCTTGAATTATATTTCCCCAGCTTGAAAGGTACCAACCTATTGCCCAGTTCTGACTCCTACTCACCCTTCTTCTGAACCCAGATAAAATATATGTTAAACCCCAGATTTTTTCCCATATGACTGGTGGGGTTATGAACTGATCCAAACATTCTGGAAGGCAATTTGTAACTATGACCAAAGAGTGCTAAAAGATTACCTGCCCTTTGAAACAGCCATACCATTTCTGGGTTTGTACCCCAAAAAAATCAAAGGGAAAAAGACAAGTACAAAAATATATATAGCTGTGATCTTTGTGGTGACAAAAAACTGGAAAATGAGGGTATGTCCTTCAATTGGGGAATGGCTGAACAAATTGTGGTATATGCTGGTGATGAAATACTACTGTGCTCAAAGGAATAATAAACTGGAGGAATTCCATGTGAACTGGAATAACCACCAGGAATTAATGCAGAGTGTTATATTGATCTTATCAGAGATTTTTGGGAAGCTGAAGAGATGGCCTGAAACTAGAAACCTGCAGGACTCACTCCTCCCACACACACAGGGTAGAGTGAGTAGAGAGGGGCAGGTACTCCTTACTCTCACCCCTCCCACCAAGCAGTTGGAAATCCATTGGAAATGGAGGCAGGACTGATGTCTTC
This sequence comes from Gracilinanus agilis, assembly GCF_016433145.1. Taxonomy (NCBI): domain Eukaryota; kingdom Metazoa; phylum Chordata; class Mammalia; order Didelphimorphia; family Didelphidae; genus Gracilinanus; species Gracilinanus agilis. The sequence continues at coordinate 703,287,106 of NC_058131.1, forward strand.
TGGCAAGGCTCAACAAGGCAAATCTCTAATGATGTTCACTTTCTCAACTTATATTCCCCACAGATTTGACTGAGGGACAATAGGAGAAGCTTGATGTCTTGTAGTTATTAGGGACAGACAAATCTAACTTGCATGGGCCGGACTGCTGATGGAAACTTAGCTGAAGTTGGATGTAAGCATTCACAGAATAATAAATAGGCACTGCTCTCAACAGATGAAGGTTTTACTGATAAAATAGGAAGGGGAAGGTAGGGAGGTTTTTCAGGGATTAGGATAAGATCTGGGAAGCCCTGAACTGTTAGATAGAAACAGCCCCTCCCCCTCAGGAGGGAGTGGCAGACTTTATATCTAGCTTGTCCTCAAAGCTTATAATTATCACTTCAAATATCTAAATAACTAAATAACAGTTGTGTTGTTGCTAGAAAGGTTTAGTTCAGTTAAAAAGGCAAACTGCAAAGAAGAACCAAAATGGCTATTGCCACAGATGGCCTCCAAACCAATCCCCCAAATAGGAAACAACAAACAGAGAGATCTGCTCACCTCAACCCCGAGGAACCAACTGTTCCTAACTGCTTTCAAACCATCCCCTCACCCAGAGTTTTCCAGGGGGGTCCCCTGGAATTCTGGGTGATGCTTGACTCTGTATCTTGCAGGAATTCCACCCTGCCATTTTCCATGTTGCAAGAGTGAAAGGAGCAAAATCAGGAGAACATTGTACACAGAGACTGATACACTGTGGTAAAATCAAATGTAATGGACTTCTGTACTAGCAGCAATGCAATGATCCAGGACAATTCTGCGGGATTTATGGAAAAGAATGCTATCTACATTCAGAAGAAGATCTACAAGAGTGGAAAGAAAATCATATGCTTGAACACATGGGTTGTTGTGGACATGATTTGGGATGTATACTCTAAAAGACCACCAAAGCACAATTATCAATAATATGGAAATAGGTCTTGATTGACAACACCTGAAGAAACCACTGGAAATGCACATCAGCTATAGGGCTGGGTGTTATGGCTGTGGAGGGAAGAGTAAGAAAATGAATCATATAACCATGGAATTATTTTTAATTAATTAAATAAAAAAGAAAAAAATTAGCAATTTGGAGAGGTGGAGTCAAGATTGTAGCTTAGAAGCAAAAGTTGAGTCTTCTGTGAAAACCCTTCCATACCAATTAAAAAAAAATTCTTTGAGACTATCCGAAGATAGGTTCTAGGAGGCTAAATGGAAATCTCTGGATTCCATCTTGTCTAAGGCCATTTTTGACCTTCTTCTATGCTTTGAGAGACGAGTTGATCCTCGGTCCAGGCTCCCCTGGGCTGAAGACTTGCCAGTATTAATGGTCACTTTCAGCAGTGATTTTTGGCAAGGACCCAGGTCCTTCCTTGTTGAGGCACACTGAGCAATACCCCAAAAGGCCCATTCGCTTCAAGGCCAGCCTCTAAATGTGCAGTGGATGGACAGGAAGCAAGCCCATTCCTCCAGCTCTCTTCCCTTCAGAGGCAGCCTGGTGAGCAGGATCCTGGCCCAGAAGCTCCTATTTCCCCTTTGGGAGGCTTGATTCCCACCCAGGTGCTCTCTGAAGGCTTTCTGACTCAACCTGGGCCCAAGAGACATGTTTTTGCGTATGTGCTAATGGCTTTTCTTGCAGCGATGTAGCCATAAAGTCCTCAGTCAGGACCCCAAGGAATAAGTCTTTCCTTAAGAAGTCAGAATGCTGGAGATGCCAACAATAAACACTGCCTCCCCTGAGAGAGGAGGTGGGTAGAGATCTCACTCAGAAATCTAGGGCCGGCGCTTGGCCCCTGAGAGGGACACTCATCTACCAAGGTCTGGAGAAAGAAGAAAAGAAAAGAACAAACGGCGACAGCTCACTCCTTTTCTGTTCGTGACCTCTGCTGGAAATCTTGGCTTCGAGTTCTGAATAGCATCAAAGAATGGAGAGGACCTCCGATGAATGGACAAGCCTTGGAATGGGAAGCAGAACCATCGTCTCTTCTGTGGTCTTGGGCAACCTTCTTTCCTTCCGAGTCTCAGAGCCTCCAGCTAGAAGATCCAATGGGCCAGGAGAGTTCTGAGGCCCCTTCCAACTGCTTATCATGAGAGAAGCATCCTGGCCTGGGAAACACGGGAATATCTCAATCCCGATTCTAATCTTTGAATGCGACTTGATTTCAACAAAGAGGTTTATCTCCAGTTTACCTCAATTGTGTCTCATTGGTACAGAGTGCTTCACATGACATCTCCCCTATTAGACTGGATGCTCCTTGAGGGCAGGGACCGTCTTTTGCTTTTCTTTGCTCCCTCAGAGCTTAGCACAGAGACTGACACATAGTAGGTGCCTTAAAAATGTTTGTTGAATGGTTGGCTACCTCACAGATTTATTATGAGGAGAAAATCTGGTTTTATATATGTAATATATAAATATATAATGAATACAAATATACATATGTATATATATATATATAAATGCATAAAGATGTGTGTGCACAAAAAAAATTCTTTGAGGGGGACACAAAATCAAATACAACAGGACAAAGCTGGGGACCCTCCTGATTAATTGAACTGAAAAGTTATGCAGAGAAGTTTGAGTTCTTGGGTTAAAGGAAAAGAAAGAAAGGGGGTCCTGGTACCCCTTCTCCCACTTACTATACTGAGACTCCAGAGGTTGCTTGGAACTTAGGGTGAGGGTTTTACCCAGAGGGCGTTTCTTTCTACCACTGTTACTCAGAGGCTCAGGGCAGGGAGGCAGCTGGAGGAGAATGGCAGAGAGGAGGGGAGCCTGATCACAGCCTTCAGCCACCTCTCCTCCATCTTTGACCTCTGCTTCTGGAGGTTGTGGGCTCCAGGTATATCCAGCTTTATAGATCAGCTCAGTCACCCTAATCCAGTCTATCAATTGTGCAGATAAGAAGCCTTCAGAAGATAGGGAAGCTCAATCTCCAATACCCTGCTCCCACTTGTTGCACTAAGACCCATGGTAAGAATCTGACTGAGTGGGTTTCCAAGGCGAAGGCTGTAAACCCAACAGAATAACTTGGTACCAATATGGGAAGCTCAGGGCTCTGACTGGGCAGCTGGCAGGGAGGGAGCAGAGAGGAAGGAAGAAAGAGGAGGACAAGGGTAACTAACTTCAGTCTCCACAACTTCACCTACACCTTCAACTTTTGCTGGAAGTTGGGGGAGATCTCATATCATGGCTCATAAATACTCCATCAGTCTAATCTAATTATTCAGCAGAACAGAAAAGGAGCCCCTTTAGGACAAAAAAACCCATACCCACAGATTCAACAAATAGAGAAACAAGATCACAGCCAATGACGGGGTGGGGGGGGGAAGGAAAAAAAAATGTGAGTAAACAACAGAAAAAGGAAAATGAAATTAAAATTGGCAGCTTTTATCTAGGTAATGAACAAAGAACAAATGGAACAGAGAACGACCAAGGAAAACCAAGCTAATACTCAGGGACTCCAGCAAATTGAAGAAAGGCTTTTGAAGAACTTAGAACACAATTCAAAAAACAATTAAGATAGGCTGAAGAAAATTGGGAAAAAATTAAAAAGCAAAATAAATCATCAGGAAACAGAGGCACATGGGCACATGAATGAAAACAATAAAATAGTTTCTTAGAAGCAAATATTGACCAGCTTGAAAACGAGGCAAAGAAAGTGAAAGATAACCTACAAATAAAAACAGACCAAATGGAAAAGGATGTCCAAAAAGGCAGGGATGAAATTCAATCTTTAAAAATTAGAATCCAGCAACTAGATGCAAATGACTTCACAAGGCCTCAAGTCTATGAAACAAAATCAAAAGAATTAAAATTTTAAGAAAATATGAAACACGTCATTTATAAAAACAAATGTGGAGAATTGATCCAGGTAAGACAATTTAAAAATTATAGGACTACCAGAAAATCATGACAAAAGGAAAGGCCTGGACATCCTTCCACAAGAAATTATCCAAAAAAACTGCCCCAACTTTCTTGAATAAGAAGGTAAAGTAGAGATTGAAAGAATCCAAAGATCACCTCCTAGATTAAAAATCCAATTGACAATGCTCAGGAATGTTATAGACAAGTTCAGGAACTACCAATCTAAGGGAAAAAATACTACAAGCTGCTAAAAGGAAACCATTCAGATATCATGGAACCACAGTTTGCATAACACAGGACCTGGCTGCATTCACATTGAAGGACCAGAGGGAATGGGATATGATATTCTGGAAAGCAAGGGAACTGAGTCTACAATCAAGAATCAACTGCCCCAGACTTGCAGGGGAATGTATGGTCACTTAAAAAATAGAAGAATTCCAAGCATTCCTAAAGAAAAGGCTTGATTTAAACATAAAATTTGATGCCCGAACACAGAACTCAAGAGAGTCACCAAATGGTAAGAAAGGGGGGAAAAAGACCTTTTTTTAAGGGATGCAATAAGTTGAAATGATTTATATTCTTATAAGAAAAGATATTGGTAACTCTTTAAAATTGTTATTATCATCAGAATAACTAAAAGAAGTATATTTAGAGGGTACAGTGAAAAACTGTATAGGAAGACTTGTCAAAAAATGAGATACAGAAGATAATACTAAAAGAAATGGGAAAAGAGATAAAATGGGGTAAATTTATATTTCATAAAGAAGCACATGGAGGGAAACAGGGAATAGACAAATGCAATGGAAGGGTAAAAGAGGTTGGAGACAGGTAATACTTGAAGCTTACACTTCTTAAATTTGACTCAGAAAGGGAAGAACAATCAGATCCATTGGAGCAGAGAATTGTATCATGCCCTTTAGAGAAGTAGAAGGGTAATAAATGGACTCAAAGGAGGGAGAGGTTGGGGGCATCATTTAAAAGCCATTATAGTAAGAGGGGAATAAATAAGAGGGAAGGATGCAGGACAGAGTGTAACATTAAGGAGGGGAAAGCGGGGAGACTGACTAAAAGTAAAGAGTTGGAGGGGAGGGTAAGAGGGATAAGAAAAAAGGCAGAATCGAAGGAGGAAGTAAAAATGGAGGGAAATACACAGCCAGTTATCATAACTGTGAATGTTATTGGGATGAACTTACCAACAAAAAAGAAGCATATAGCAGATAGGATTAAAAATCAGAATCCTACCATATATTGCCTACAATAAACACACTTGAGGCAAGTAGACATACATAGGGTAAAGGTAAGAGGATGGAAAAAAATTTACTAGGCTGCAACTGAGACAAAAAAGGTAGGAGTAGCAATTATGATCTCAAACAAAGCTAAAGCAAACATAGATCTGATTAAAATTGATAAATAAGGTAATTTCATCTGGATGAAAGACTGTATGAATAATGAAGAAATATAAATACTCAAAATATATGCACCAAATGGTACAGCATTCATATTTCAAAAGAGAAACCAAAAGCACTTAAGGAGGAAATAATAAAACTATACTACTAGGGGACCTTAACCTTCTTCTATCAGAACTAGATAAATCAAACCAAAAAGAAAAAAATAGAAGAAGAAGAAGAAGAAGAAGCAGTAAGAGAACTGAATTAAATGTTAGAAAAAATTAGAGCTAATATGTATCTGGAGAAAAAAATAAAAAGGAATATACCTTTTTTCAATAGCATTTGGCACATATACAATGATTGACCATATACTAGGACGTAAAAAGTTGCAAACATATGATGAAAAGCAGAAAAAATAAATGCAATTTTTTTCAGACCATAAATCACTAAAAATCATAATCAGTAAGGGCTTGGGGAAAGGCAGATTTAAAACTAACTGGAAACTAAACAATCTAATTCTTCAAAACTGGTTGGTCAAAGAACAACAATTACTAATTGCATTGAAGAGAATTACAATGATAATTTTTATTATATTAAATTAAAAAAAGTTTTGTATAAACAAAACCAATACAACTAAAATTAGAAGGGAAGCAAAAAATTAGGAAAAATCTTTAGAACAAAAATAAAGACCTAATTTCTCAAACCTTTAAAGAGCTAAATCAATTGTACAAAAAAATCAAACCATTCCCCAATTGATAAATGGGAAGGGACATGGATAGGCAGTTTTCAGATAAAGAAATCAAAACTTCCAATAAGCACATGAAAAAGTGCTCTAAGGGGGCAGCTGGGTAGCTCAGTGGATTGAGAGTCAGGCCTAGAGACAGGAGGTCCTAGGTTCAAATCCGACCTCAGCCACTTCCCAGCTGTGTGACCCTGGGCAAGTCACTTGACCCCCATTGCCCACCCTTACCACTCTTCCACCTATGAGACAATACACCGAAGTTAAGGGTTAAAAAAAAAGTGCTCTAAATCTCTCATAATTAGAGAAAAGCAAATCAAACCAACTCTGAGGTACCACTTCACACCTAGCAGATTGGATAATATGACAGCAAAGGAAAGAAATAAGTGTTGGAGAGTATATGTCAAAAATGTGACACCAATGTAATCCTGGTGGAGTTGTGAATTGATCCAAACATTCTGTAAGTCAATTTGGAACTATACCCAAAGGGCTTTAAAATACTGCCTGCCCTTGCCCTTTGATTCCTGCCATACCACTGCTGGGATTGTACCCCAAATACATAATAAGGAAAATAAAGTGTAAAAAAATATTTATAGTCATGTTCTTTGTGGTGGCAAAAAAACTGGTAAATGAAGGGGGTGCCCAACAATTGGGTAATGGCTGAACAAATTGTGGTATCTGTTGCTGATGGAATATTTTTGTACTGAAAGGAATAATGAATTAGAGCAATACCATGTGAAGGTTTCAACTATACTCTAGGTTCTTAAATTTAGTTTAATTTAGTTTAGTTTTTTTTTTCCTGTCTCATATGCTCTTTTGCCAGTCTGATATAGTTCTGGACTTCCTTCACAGAATCATATTTTTAGGATTACAAATAAAGCCAATTTTGTTGAAATATAGTTATCAAAAAAGTCCTCACACTTCATGTTAAGAAACTCTGCAGTATACCAGACTATCATTTTTGTTGAATACATATATTTAAATCATTCAATTTGAGATGAAAGCAAGAATGTGTTTTATGTCAACCTTTGTATCTCATGAAGCAATAAACTAATTTTTATTTCTCTCTCTCTCCTTTTCCCATTCTCCCTCTCTTTCTTTTATTACTTTCTCCCAGTCAATCTCAAGGTAGTGAGGTTTAGGGTGAATTTTAAACTTATTTCCAAGCTATACTAAAAAAATATATCTGTATGAGAAAAAAATAATATATTATTCAACCCAAAGTCAAAGAGTAGAGTTTCATAAGTGATTTATATTTCTCCATTTTATTGGTGGCTCAGAGATATAGATAGATAGGTGAACAGAGAAATACACATTCATAGGAATATGCAAGTATATTCATATATGTACATGTATAAATATAAATGTATTTACATGTTTTAATATACATTTCTTATTTTTAAAATTAACTTAATACCTATCTAAAGCTCTGTGTGAGATGGAAGACTTCTTTGAGTAATGGAAGGTAAGGCAACTTATGACTATCTCCTATTTATAAACATCAGCTTAGCCTGACACCATGAACTTCAACTTGTTAAAATGTGTTATGAAACCATTATGAATATTTAGAAGTGAATTTTGACACTCAGGATACTGTAATTATGGAAAAGAAATGATGAGTAACTCTTCTGTTCACAAGCTATGTGTTTTTAAAAACAAACATCTCCATAACACCCTTTCAGTCTCTTAGGGATATGGACTTTTATACACCCATTAAAATATCTTACAATATGTAACCACCATTTTATGAAGATCTCCTTTAGTGTTCCTGGAACACTATATATACATATACATATACATATACCTATATAAGTATATACATATATGTATATATATTTAATGTATATGTTATATATGTTTCATATATATATATATATATATATATATATA
>NC_058131.1:703295319-703307860 GCF_016433145.1 Gracilinanus agilis
AAAAAAAAGTGCTCTAAATCTCTCATAATTAGAGAAAAGCAAATCAAACCAACTCTGAGGTACCACTTCACACCTAGCAGATTGGATAATATGACAGCAAAGGAAAGAAATAAGTGTTGGAGAGTATATGTCAAAAATGTGACACCAATGTAATCCTGGTGGAGTTGTGAATTGATCCAAACATTCTGTAAGTCAATTTGGAACTATACCCAAAGGGCTTTAAAATACTGCCTGCCCTTGCCCTTTGATTTCAGCCATACCACTGCTGGGATCGTACCCCAAATACATAATAAGGAAAATAAAGTGTAAAAAAATATTTATAGTCATGTTCTTTGTGGTGGCAAAAAAACTGGTAAATGAAGGGGGTGCCCAACAATTGGGTAATGGCTGAACAAATTGTGGTATCTGTTGCTGATGGAATATTTTTGTACTGAAAGGAATAATGAATTAGAGCAATACCATGTGAAGGTTTCAACTATACTCTAGGTTCTTAAATTTAGTTTAATTTAGTTTAGTTTTTTTTCCTGTCTCATATGCTCTTTTGCCAGTCTGATATAGTTCTGGACTTCCTTCACAGAATCATATTTTTAGAATTACAAATAAAGCCAATTTTGTTGAAATATAGTTATCAAAAAAGTCCTCACACTTCATGTTAAGAAACTCTGCAGTATACCAGACTATCATTTTTGTTGAATACATATATTTAAATCATTCAATTTGAGATGAAAGCAAGAATGTGTTTTATGTCAACCTTTGTATCTCATGAAGCAATAAACTAATTTTTATTTCTCTCTCTCTCCTTTTCCCATTCTCCCTCTCTTTCTTTTATTCCTTTCTCCCAGTCAATCTCAAGGTAGTGAGGTTTAGGGTGAATTTTAAACTTATTTCCAAGCTATACTAAAAAAATATATCTGTATGAGAAAAAAATAATATATTATTCAACCCAAAGTCAAAGAGTAGAGTTTCATAAGTGATTTATATTTCTCCATTTTATTGGTGGCTCAGAGATATAGATAGATAGGTGAACAGAGAAATACACATTCATAGGAATATGCAAGTATATTCATATATGTACATTTATAAATATAAATGTATTTACATGTTTTAATATACATTTCTTATTTTTAAAATTAACTTAATACCTATCTAAAGCTCTGTGTGAGATGGAAGACTTCTTTGAGTAATGGAAGGTAAGGCAACTTATGACTATCTCCTATTTATAAACATCAGCTTAGCCTGACACCATGAACTTCAACTTGTTAAAATGTGTTATGAAACCATTATGAATATTTAGAAGTGAATTTTGACACTCAGGATACTGTAATTATGGAAAAGAAATGATGAGTAACTCTTCTGTTCACAAGCTATGTGTTTTTAAAAACAAACATCTCCATAACACCCTTTCAGTCTCTTAGGGATATGGACTTTTATACACCCATTAAAATATCTTACAATATGTAACCACCATTTTATGAAGATCTCCTTTAGTGTTCCTGGAACACTATATATACATATACATATACATATACCTATATAAGTATATACATATATGTATATATATTTAATGTATATGTTATATATGTTTCATATATATATATATATATATATATATATAAATATCTTAAGAGAAGGTAAGCTAATTTCTGATCCATAGTCTTTTTTTTCTTTCTGTCCTTTCTTTTTCTCATTTGGATTTTATACTTTTGATATGGTTCTTAGTTCTTTCAAATGACTGTAATGTATTTTTCCTTTTGTTCAAATGGTCTCTGAACAGTATCCACTCTATCAAGATATAAAATGATTGTCTCTACATACGTTAGGATAAGTAGTCAGCTTCTGTACCCCATTTATTCCCTTCAGAATAAATGCCTCTGATTTCCATAGACGAATATTAATAATCATATGGCATGTTCTAAAGATGAGGAAGATGACCCACAGTGCCTACAAATGTATTTACAAAATGTTATTTATGATTCATCATTTTAGTTTTAAATGCAGTTTATTTAATGTTCAGTACTATAGAAAGAGGGGGGAAAACTTTCAGCTGCAAAGTCCTGTGGAGTTAAACATTGTTTATTTTAAATTATTTTTTTATTTATTGTAAATTTTAAAGAAAATGGTAACTAAAAAAATCTTGTATTTATTCTAAATTAATGACATTCACCCTTTCTTGTGAGTAGAAATGTATAATAGCTAACAATAAGTATGTTGATTGCATATATTTCTATAAAGTTAGCTCACATCTAAATCAGTCAGAGCAAAAATTCTAATAGGAAAAAGATGACTGCTACAGGATTTAAACTCTGGAAGTACATCAGCTGCTTACAGGCCCTAAATTACTATCTTTTTTTTTTTTCAGCAAATGACTCAGTACAAAGGTTGTCACCAACTGGAACAGCTACATAAATGATAGTAGACAAAAGATTGATATGTATCCCTTACAATGCCTCCTTAACTTTTACTACACTCATAAACTGTTTCAGATCCCTATGTTCTTTTTAGGTAGGCTATTTAAAATGATATATAATTCATTATCCAGCAGCTGAGACAGGGGTAGTGTGTTTATCCTTTCCCTGTATGGTGATCATGTCAAGTCCATCTCATCTCAGCATCTCAAGAACAATGTTTCTCTTTTAATGTGTAGTTGACTGCATCCCTCAGAAATCACCAATGAACTCAGATTTGCTTTTGTGAAAGGAAAAAAAAAAGTGTCTCTGTTTTAGACTTCCCACTTTAATCACAGTTTGTATGATTCCTTGTTTGGGTTTGTAAATGGGAAATGATTGAAAATTACTCATTTATCAATTGAGAAGGTCAAAGAAAGGGAAGAAAAAAAGAGGCTACCTCAATTTGACCCAGGATCACTATTATTTAACCAAATGTTCTCAAAAAACTCTTACTGATAGAGGAAATTATCTGACAGCTAGTCAGCCTTCTGCCCTCTTACATGGAAATTTTCCAGTCTGGCTCTGAAATAGATGGGAAAGGGAGTAGCATGGTGCTAAAAGTATGATAAATTTCAGATCTAGGAATTATCATATATTAACTTTAATCCAATTATTTCACAGATGAGGAATCAAAGTTTTGAGTTAAAGTTACTTTTTTCAACTTGATAAATATCCTTGTCAGAAAGATTTGTTCTTTTTCCTTTTATTTGGATACCTTAACTCATATCATAGAGCTAGATATATAGTTGGGAGTTAAGTACAGTTTATGAATAGTTAAGTGTATATCCCAAATCAAAGTGAAGTGTTTTTATTCTATTTCTAGTTCCTTTTCTACAATATCACAATTATTGATCAAAACCATTCCTTTTCTTTTTTCTTTTTTTTTGGTAAAAGTAAATTTCTTCATAAGAGACATCTTAATAATAATATCTATACTTCATTACAGGGTACATGATCCATGAGAAATGCATAGTCCATCCAATAAAAGACCCTTTAGTAAACTGGCACCATTCAGAAATTTCATTTAAAATTGTTGGACCAGTCATCCAGGTTGACACAGTCAAGCGATTAATAGTTAATTCATACAATAATTGAATTTAAAATTGGAAAGAACCTTAACATATCTACACCTTAAGAACTAATTTTTTTTCTAACATTTGAAGAATTGCAGCTGAGAGAAAATAGAAACAGAGAGAGAAAGAGGGGGAGAGAGTGCAGAGGGAGTGGAGAGAAAGACAGAGACAGAGACAGAGACATATATAGGGATTCAAGGACAGAGAAAGATTCAGAGACAGAGACAGAAAGAGACTGAAGACTGGAGAATTTGTTTGAGGAGAATAAATAGAGATTATTTTATACAAGCTCTTAATTCTACCAAGGGGAAATTAGTAAGAACTAAGTTGTTAAGGTACTTGCTTAATGTTATAGAAATGGTAAATGACAGAACTGTTTCAGACTCCAAATCCAGGACCACATTATCTTTATAAATTGACAAAATGCAATTCAAGTTGTACATATTTTCTGACTTCCCCACCAACTTAAATTATAATTTGCATATTATAGTTTATAATTTAGATATAGTTATAAATATAGTTATAATTTAGTTCCAATTAGGTTTGAATTAGGACTATTCTTTAAAATTTCTGTATATCCACCTCCCTTAGAACTGCCTACCATCAATTCAATTAAATTCAACAATATTTTTTGAGCTTCTACTTTATAATCTTGAGGGAGATACAAAGATAAATCATATCTATAAAATGTCAAGAGCTATTCAACTACAAAAGAAATATTTATTGTCTGCTAATGGTATAACATTACGCATGTCCCCAGAGACATATAGACAAAATTAAAACTATCTACCCTCAAGGAGCTTACATGCTTCTGGAGAAATTAATTATTTTAAATCTAGTATATAGAGAGAGCACAAACATTAATATTTTGTTGTTTTTCAATCATTTCAATTGTGCCCAACTCTGTTTTTTAATTAATTAACTTTCCCTTTGTCTACTTTTGAATTAATGGATAGAAGCTGAATATAACCCTACTTAAACCTAAAGTAAGAGAAGTCCACAAACTACTTACTACAGGAGTTTACACCTCCAAAAGGGAAGATACCCCTACTTAATGTCTAAGTAGGGGAGGTCCTCAAGTCACTTGCAAAAGTGGGTAACAATCAGAAGTGACTGACTGCCCCATGGGCAGTGCTAAGCAAATTTAAAGACTGCAATTGGTCCCCATTAAATGGAGGAAGGAATATGTGGAAAAAGCACTATAAAAGTCCTGAACTTCCTGTCCAAACCCACTTTCTTCTTCAGAATTGACTTTGGAGGAGCTCTTGCTTGGATCCTCAGTTTGAATTCTAACACTTGCAATGTTTCTGGTTATACTGCTCTTGGATCTTCCCTTTGGACTACAACACAGGTGACTAAAAAGGCTGACTCCTTTCCTGGCTTTTGGAGAGATTAGTTTCCTGTCTTGGGGAGGCCTCTGGGTCCTCAGGCTAAATGGCCCTCTGAATGTGGGCCCTCTGGCGGAGGGTAAATTAGCCCCATCTGAGTAGAGACAGAAATATTAGGATGATAAGCTAGACTGATTACTCTACCCTCTTTCACATTTCTCTACTTACTCTTTCTTTCTATTTTGTAAATAAAGCTGCTAAATAAAAAAAAATCATTTTGACTTGAGTTATAATATTGGTGGCCACATTCTCTTATATTTAGTCCAACCATAAATTTTAATCCCTACACATGATTCGTATTCTTTCCCTCTTTTCCTCTTTCCCTCAACCATACCATACTCAATGAGCAATTCAACTGGCTTTTACATGTATCATTGATCATGAAATATTTTCATATTATTAATATTTGTAATAGAGTGATCATTTATAGTCTACATCCCCAATTGTGTCCACCTCTTCATGAACTCATTTGGGGCTTTTATTTCAAAGATATTTGGAGTAATTTGTCATTTTCTTTTCCAGATTATTTTACAGATTTTCCACTCCAATTGAATTCAGAATGTTGGGATTTCTTCATTAAATCAATCAATATAGAAATAATACAAAGGTGTAATTGGGCTATAGTATGGGAGGATCCTCATTCACTTTGGGAGAAGTGAAGGGTTTTGTGTACTTTTGAAAACAGATGACTTTACAGACAAAAAATATGACTTGTAATTGATTGAATGGATTAGACAAACTTTAGAGGTTATGAATAAACACCTTCCACTTTGGCACCTGGTAGATAATAGTGAAGTACTTAAGTTTCCAGTTATTCTAAGTTTAGAAGAATCTTGAGTGTTACACACCCTTGTATTTATAACAAAGCTGTTTCACTCTCATGTCTTTCCTATTTACTAGGTGATGATATTATGTACTTAAAAAGTTAGGAATATGTAGAATTTTCCTCTAGTTCACTGTCAGAATCTGTCACTGTCTGCTATAATAATTAAAATGTGTTTGACAAATATAATTAATAAAAAAATTGTTGTGGTTGCTGTTTATAAAAATTAACTCTTAAGTCACAAGATTGTTAGTAGCTTTAGTAGCTTTATTACCACAAGTTAGAGATAGTAAGAGGGGAAATATATGAAGGAGGTAGAAAATATTGCTTAAACACCCTAAATCCAGATATGAGTGCCTCCAGTCCAAAGAGAGTGTCCCACCAAAGACAGGAGAAGAGCCATTGAGCCAATGTCTCTGGCCAGGATTTTCTCAACCCAAGCTAGTCACCAAAGCTGAGCTACTCAAACCACCAATGTTGAATCCAAGGCAGAATTGAATGCCTAATCAAATTGAGCAGCACCAGAATGAGCAGCCAAAAGACCAATCCACCAAAAGAGTCTGATGGTCCCAGAGGCTCCTGCTTAAACACAGTTTTCTCCATCCATCAGCTGTCCCAGTGAAATCTTAGCAATCAATCAAAGTTTCCTAATTTGCCTGGCCCTGGCCTCTGTAGTGCCTATAGGATTCACCTCTAGTCCTCTGAGGGTGAGAACTTTTATCAAAAGGATCCTCAAATTTGTTATGTTGATCTAAACAGAGATGTTTGGGAAGCTGAAGAGTTGGCCTAAAACTAGAAACCTGAAGAACTCATTCTTTCCCCACACACAAGCTAGAGTGAGTAGAGAGGGGTAGGTACTCCTTACTCTTCCTCCTCCCAGCAAGCAGTTGTAAATCAGTTGGAGATGAAGGCAGGACTGATGTCCTCTGGCAGGGCTCAGCAAGGCAAATCTCTAATGATGTTCACTTTCTCCATTTATATTCCCCACAGGTTTGACTGAGGGACAATAGGAGAAGTTTGATGTCTTCTTGTTATCAGGGACAAAGGAGGATCTGACTTCTTTGGCTGACAACTGAAATGAACCAAGCTTATGGTAGCTATGAGTATGCTCAAAATAATAGCCAGGCACAGCTACTAAAAGATGAAGTTTTTAACTGATAAAAGAAGAAAGGAAGGCAAGGAAGAGGTTTCAAGGATTTGGATAAGATCTGGGAAGCCCTGAACTATTAGGTAAAAACTGTCCCTCCCCCCTCAAAGAGGGAGCGGCAGACTTTATATCTAGTTGGCCCTCAAAGCTTATAAGAATCAGTTCTAATATCTAAAATAACTAAATGAATAACAAAATGCTATTGCAAGAAATGTCTAATTCTGCTAGACAGGCAAAAACCTGAGAAGAGACCAAAATGGCTTTTGCCACTATGGCCACCGAGGCAATCCAAAACCGGAAAGAGCAGGCAAAGTGACCTGCTCACTTCAACCCCCAGGAATCAGCTGTTTAACTGCTTTCAAACTGTTCCCTCACCCAGAGTTCTCTAGGGGGGATCCCCTGGAATTCTAGATGAGGCTTGCCCTTATATCTTGCAGGAATTCCACCCTGCCATTTTCCATGTTGCAAATTCTTGACTGATTAAGTTAAAATGGTGGAGCCCTCCAAGTACTTGATTGATTCTTAAGATAAAAAAATCACTTTCATACAAAGATATTTATAGCCACACTTTTTGTGGTAGCAAAAAACTGGAAAATGAGGGTATGCACTTCAATTGGGGAATGGCTGAACATATTGTGGTATATGCTGATGATGGAATACTGCTGTGCTCAAAGGAATAATAAATTGGAGGAATTCCATATAAACTGGAAAGACCTCCTGGAATTGATGCAGAGTGAAAGGAGAAGAGACAGAAGAACATTGTACACAGAGACTGATATACTGTGGTAAAATCAAATGTAATAGACTTCTGTACTAACAGCAATGCAATGACCCAGGATAATTTTGAGGGAGCTACCCACATTCAGAGGAAGAACTACAGGAGTGGAAACACAGAAGAAAAACAACTGCTTGAATACATGGGTTGATGAGGACATGATTGGGGATGTAGACTCAAAATGAGCACACCAATGCAACTATCAATAATATGGAAATAGTTCTTGATTGATGACACATGTTAAAACCATTGGAAATTCATGTAGGCTATGGGGGGGAGGTGTTTGAAGGGGTGAAGGGGAAAGTAAAAATATGAATCATGTAACCCTGGAAAATTTTTCTAAAAAAAAAAAAAAGACTAAAAAAAATCCCTTTCACACTCCCAAGCAGTGGAAACTAATGAAAAGATACACATGATTGGGAGCTAATAAACACATTTCAAATAAATAAAATTGAGGAAAAATAACTTCAAATTTCACAAAGTGTAGAAGAAAGATACATTTTAGGAGAAATTCATAATGGTCTCATTAATGGAGAAAAGCTTTTCCAGTAAATTAGAACTGATAATGTTATCTTTTGTTACTTCATTGTGCCTTACAATATTTTTTATTTTAAACTTGTGCCTATCCACTCCACACATCACATATGTAAATATTAGAATGTGTATCCCAGATTCTGGGGGAATTTTCCTTTGTTCCAATTAGTCTTACTCTGTCAACTCATCTCATGCTTTTCTTAAAAGCTAATTAAGGCTACTGACTGATAATCATCATCAGAAAGCATAGCAGATTGGGGGTTTATGAGAAAGAGTACTATAAAAGTCTATTTCTTTCAGGGTTAGATACCTAAAAGATCCTTTAAAAAAAGCAGTCAAGATTTCTCTGAGAAACTAGCACAACTAATAAAAATAGAATGTTAGAAATGCCCCTCCTTTAGGGAAAAGATGCTGTCCAATTAAGGAAGGTGACTACAAAATTGGATACAAAAAGATGAATTAAATTTAATCAGCTTAAGAGAGTAGGAGAAAGTATTTTAGTTAAAGGAAATTGCTTTCATATTTAGCCAGGTTATCATGGGATAGGTTTTATTTAAAGTGAGTCTGCTTTTTGGAAAGTATTAGTGATATGGGAAGTTTCTATTTTACATGTGATTCTTATCAACGAGAAGAGATTATAAAAATCCTAAGAGAAAGGGATTATATCTTATCACAGAATTAGAGATAAAAATTCAGAGGAATGTGACCTGATACATAGACTAGTATTTACAGAATAATGGTCAAAGTCTTCAGAGGAAAATCCTGTAGTAAAATTTTGATTAAGATTTGAAAAGAAAGAAAAGAATTGCTTTTGTTTGTTTTCTAGGAGGATATGACACATTATCAGAAAAGATCAGATTGAGGGAAAAATTTGAAGGTCTAAGCAGATAAAATAACAAGACAGGTAGAAACTCCATACTCTTGAATTTTAAAGATCAAAAATATATAAATGGGATAAAAACTTTTTGAATATTTATATGAGCTGTCAAATGAGGATTATATTAAACAAGTAAGAATTCTCTAAATGGAGAAAATAGCATTTAAAAAAGAATAACACATAAGGGGGATGGGAACAAGTAAAATAGAAGTAAAAGCATGAAATGATGATAAATATTAAAAATATATTTCATCCTAATATAATTATTTCATGAAAGTTAAAGCCTAGAATTATTTATGGTATTTAAACTAAGGATAAGAAAATTTACTTTTTAACTTTATTTTTTTCTTGGATACATGAAGAAAATCATAACTGAAAGCTCAATAGTTTACCCTTTTTCTCTATCAAGGAAAGTGATCTTTATAGAAGCACAGGTGGTTAAGCAATATGATGAGTAAAACAAGACTTGTAGTTAAGAAGATGACAACAATTTCCTCCTAGTATTTACTAGTTCACTAGGTATATACCTTTATTTCTCTGAGTTTCAGTTTTTCAGTCTGTTTCATGAGGATAATAATAGTACATACATTCCAGCATTGTGATGAGTATAAAATTCATTAACATATGTAAAGCTTTGCAAAACTGAAAATATTATAGAAGCTATAAAAAAACCCATCTAAGGCAGTTTTAAACTATTGAAGGTTCAATTACTATCTTAAAACTATGTTAATATATTGGAACATCATTTTGTCAACTGGGTTTTTGGGAACCCCAAGTTTGACCCTGTCCCCTGAGAACTCACTCCAAGGGAAGTCCTAGACTTAAAACACTTTGTTACAGACTAATCAATAGGCCTTAAATTATTTAATGATCCCAGTTTAGGTGGAACTAAATAGATAGCTTCAAATATTAAGTATGTTTTTTATCTTAGAAACTTCTCCCATTGTATCAGAGTCCTATCCCAGGAAGCCCAGACCTTGGCTGAACTCTTTAATTAGTAATCATTGTAAAGCATTACCCTCTCCCCTATAATCCTGTCTTGGACTTCTTATTTAGTTGTAGCCATTGTAAAGCCAATCAATCATGCTTCTCTGTCCTTAGTTCCCCCAAAATTATTTAAGTTCCCAAGTTCTATTGTTCTTTGGAGAATCATTTAAAGTGGTGATCCTCTCAGAGACACTGTCCCCAGAGTCCCTAGAGTTTGACTTTGTGTGGTATTTAGCTCTTGGCTCTGTGTGGTGGCCAGTATTCAAAGACCTGTTTCCTTCCTGATTAAAGATTTGGTTTTGCTGACTACTTTAGTGGTTCTATGTTTTTCCAGGTTGACAATATATAAATACTGCTATTATAGTATTATAAAAGTAATGTAAGTTGTACCACTAAAATTATTATTTAAATATACATTTATATAACTTTATATTTGTATATATTATGTATTTATGAATGAGTGTTTATAAATATTATATGAAATATATTATAACAACTGAATATTAGATATGAGGAAGCTGATTCTGTGAGTTTAAATTAATTGCCCTAGGTTATACAGTAAGTATCTAAGAAAATATTCAATGATTAAATGAAATTATATTTTTTAAGTATTTAGAAAAAAGCCAGGTAGTATGTTAAGCACTGGGGATTCAAATGCAATGAGGCTGAGGTTCAGCAACCTTATAGAGTATGTTTAGATTCTCATAGTTCAGAAGAATGAAAAGTGGAATTGGAAACCAAGTTTTCTTTCTCCTGCAATAATTTATTTTCAATACTTTAATCTGGTAGCTAGAAGAGACCTTAGCAACTAACACAAATCTCTCTTTTAATATAATATTAGATTAAGAATGAAGCAATTTGACCAAGATCAACATATATGATTTGTTATATCATCTATCATATAAACATATATAATTTTGTTACTAAAATCCACTGTCAAATTGTGTTGGAAAGAGCAAAGGGATGGATTGAATACAATTCCAGAATTTAGGAGTTAAAAAAGAATTGTTGGTTATCTATTCCAATTCCTTCCTGAAATGAATCTTTTACTGTCACATATCTGTGTCGACATGGAATCTAGCAACCCCAAACTTGTGGCCTAGTGAGATCTGATGAACTCCAGTAGGGTAAAAGCTAAGTGATTCTTTTGCCTTAGAAGCTTTTCCCATTATACCACATCCCCCTTTCAGGGATCAAACTCAGGACCTTCAGCTTACAAGACTGACACAGTGCCTACTGAGCTAGAGTCACTTAGCTTTTGCCCTAGGGTCCATTATTCAATCTGCAACTTCTAGCCTGAGATTCCCTTCAGGGTGGATTCTCATGGGAACAGGGAACAAGCACAAGCTTTGGGGGGTCTCCAACCTACAAGCTATTCCTAAAATTTGGAATTCATCAGACAAGAGGTCATCCAGCCTCTTCTTGAAGCCTTAAAATCAAGGAGATCCTACTACCCAATGAGGTAGTATAGTATTCTTTTGGAAAGCTCTAAATTGTTAAAAAGTTGTATTTTTTTTTTTTTTTGGCTACTTATTTTGATTTATTTGGTTTTCTCTTTTCCACTGACATAAAGTGTATTTGTCTCATGAAATTTCCACCCATATCTCCTGGTGTTATCTTAGATGTACTTTTTATTTATTTATTTGGGAATTCAAAGAATTCCTTTCAATGGAGTAGAAGAATTTAACATTTTAACTGGCTTTATCCAAGGATGAATCACAAAAATTAGAAAGGAAGGTGAATATTGTAGAAGTATTTGCTTCAGTGCTAGTGCATTCTCTCTGAGACTAATTCCAATTTACTATGTCTGTGTGCATGTAAACAAGATGTGTATACATACAGATATATCAGATATATGTATTATGTAAATACAGTATTTTATTGTGCAAATTTGGGTTTGTTAGGTTTCTGCATAGTTTTTTGTTTTTACACAAAATCTCCTATTAGCATGTGAATATTTTTTGAAGGCAGGGACTGCTTTATACATATATTTTTATCTCTATTGCTTAGCTCAGAATCCAGCATATTATAGATTCTTTATGAATACTTGCTAAAATATCTAGCCATTTAAAACATTTTGTTCGGGGACTTTTATTGTAAACAAATGTTACAAAGGGTTCATATCTGCTCATTAAAAAAGAGAGAAGGTAATAGAATTGGGGTGGGATGGGTCAGAATTCAGATTTATTTTGACCAGGTCTACCTTTCATATAGTCATGCAACTAATAGAGTACCTGGAAGGAAATGATGAGAGTTATTACTGATATCCAAATACTGGCTATTGTTCTAGATTAAGAAAAATATAGAGTATTATATAATATGTTCTAGATTAAGAAAGATATTGTTAACTTAGAAAAAAAACGCGGGACTATTAAATAGTCATAAAACCACTCTTTAATCAAGGGAAAGGGGGATGAGGGCTACTTGGCCTCTTATGCAGAGCTGCGCCTTGTGCAGAGTCTAAAGGAACACTGCTTCGCTCTGCTCCCT
>NC_058131.1:703310453-703324991 GCF_016433145.1 Gracilinanus agilis
ATTCCACGTACCTTCCACGCTGTGCCCTGTTGTGGGGTTCCTCCGTTCGTCTGGACTTGTTTTTATGTCCCCTTGAGGAGTTTTGTGTGTTTCGGTCAGGAGAGGTTAAGAGCTGCTTCTTACTCTGCCGCCATCTTAACCCGGAAGCCCACTATATCTGTGACTGACTTTTGACTTAAAAAAAACAACTCTTACTTTCTGTTTTATTAACCATTCTAAGATTTAAAGGGAAAGGCTAGACAAATAGAATAGTGACTTGCCCAGGGTCAAACAGATGGAAAGTTACTAAGGCCAAATTTGAATGCAGTTCCTCTGGACTCCAGAACTCATGCTCTATCCACTATATCACATAGCTATCCCAATTTCAAAGGATTCAAGATGAAAAAATGCTGTCTACCTCCAAAGAAAAATCTGATGATATCTGAATACAGATTTAAGAATATTTATTTTTTTCCTTTCTTTTTTTTTTTCCTTTTGTCTTCTGGTCTGTATTTTCATTTATAGGATGACTAATATAGAAATACATCTTGCTTGACTTCACACTTAGATAAAGTAGAGCTTTGGTAGCCTTGAAATTTGTTTAGACTAAAATAAAATCATAATGAGAAATTTAACTTTGCTTGCCAAATTTCCTGAAACTTTAGGTTTTCTCTGTTTTGATTTTGAAATATAAATTTTCACAGCATTTTTGTGACTTTGAGAGAAAGGTATAAAAATAAAGATTCTACAGGAAGTGGCAGAGAGCAACTTCTGGAAATCCACTGTGTCTCTGGCTCTCTCTTCCTCTGTCTCAGCTAAATCATCACAACTCTCAAAATAACTGGAAATTTCTGGCTGACTTCCAGCAGAATACTATTGTGGTATGAGAAATAGTGAGCAGGAGAAGCTCAGAAAATCCTGGAAAGCCTTACACTAACTGAGAAAATATAAAATAAATGTAACTAGAAGAACATTGTGCATAGAAACAAGAATATTGTATAATGAAAAAATTATGAAGTATAGCTCTTCTTAGCAGCAATACAATGATTCAAAATAATCCAAAAGGACTTGCTTCCAGAGAAAGGACTGATGGAATACAAATGCAGACCAAAGCAAATGATTTTCACTTTATTTCTTGATTTTTTCCTTCAAGTTTACTTCCACAAAATGATTAATATGGGAAATTTTTTTTTATGATTGCACATGTAAAATCTATATGATGTTGCTTACCATTTCAATTTGAGGGAGGGATAGAGAAAGAGAATTTATGACTCAATATTTTTTGAAATGTTGGAAACTGTTTTTAAATTTAATTGGGATAAAATAAATATACAAAACATGAAGGAAACTGACATTTTTGAGGTAGTACAATATTTCTACAAAGATCTTTTCAACTGAAAGCTAGATAATCACTGGATGAGAGTTGTAGTAAGCATTCTTGGTTGGGGATGAAAAGAAAATCTTTTAAGTTCTTTTTGAATTCTGAGATTCTATAATTCTGACATGTACATAGTCTTTTCTAGAGCATTTGCATATATTTCCCTATGCCTGAAACATAGTATATTTTCAGTAAGTATCCTTTCATATGCTACTTGTGTACCATTTATGCTCACATCATGCCTATTCTCTTCCAATAATATATACTGTGTGTGACATAGTCTGTCCAATGGAGCAGAATGAAACAGGAAACAACTGGAGCAAACAGAGACAGATTTATTTCTTCCTCAGGAGCAAGGGCATACCCTGAGAAGGGGAGCACATGTCAGGGAACAGAGAAACAGTTTTTATACAATTTGGGGTCCCTTTCAGGTGTGCCTGTCCAAAATAGGCTCCCTATCTATGTTAGCTAATAACATAGTGACATAGCACCACAACCTCTTCTATGTACACACACATCTGTTTAGTCTTAATAAGCATCCTTGGTTCCCTGAACTAGACTGTGTACATTGTTTGGGGAAAAGGGGAACAGGTGGATCCTGCGGAGGGAGATGTGCAGAAGGTGAAAAGTGAACACTAAGGTCTCCATTTATTCCATTCATATACTCTCCTTGAAGCAGTAAAAACTTTGTAATGTATTTAATCCTCAGCACCCAGCACATTACTCTTCAAATAGTAAGTTGTCAATATACATGTACTGAATAGCAGGGTATGGTATGGATGGTAGATAAAGACAGAGTGATTTGATTTTTGGAATGAAACCATGTAGAAACTCAGAAAGGAAAATCAATATGTTTTATTTTATTATTAGGATGATTATAGCAAATTGGGGATTTCAGAACTGTACAACTAAAGTTTAGAATCTGAGCAACTTAAACATGATAGAGTCAAACAGAAAATAAAATAATCTCAGAGATCCTAAAATAACTGAGACTGAGTAATGTTTAAACATGTTCCCAGCATCTACACATTTTAAGGAGGATTTTTAAAATCAGTTTTCTGAAGTGGCAGACATTGATTTACTTTAGTTAGGTGACAAAGTATTTTTATTATTTCTAAATCAATGAAACCTAAATACTTGAAAATAATCATACAAAAATGCTCATCTGTTCAGAATTGTAAGAGACTTTATGAATTTTGTACTCCAAATCATTTGTTTTCCAAATGAGAAAATGAGTCTCAGAGGCATTTAAATGATGTGCTTAAAGATCACAATGACAGAAAGCAATGGACCCTATTTTCTAACTATCATCCCTTGCCTCTAAATCTATCAAAAGTTCACTGACTGTGATTCCTCCATGAAGATATTTAATGTATTTGATCCTTTCTCTCTTGATTAGTCTCTAGGTTTGACTTGTGATCTTCAAAGAATGTGTGATAAAACTGGACCATATGCAGTTCAAAAAATTGAGAGAAGTGGAAAAGAATAGGAGTTCAAATTTGAAAACAAAGACAAGGAGTTCAAATCTTACTTCTGAAACTTAATAACATAGACTTTGATGAATAGTTCAATACAAATACATTAAGTGGCTTAGGTGATTCTTCTCATTTTTATAGTGTCTTTATACATATACTCTTCATCCCCAAACTTCTCAACTTCTCCAGATGAATGTGCCCATTATGTATGTGGGATCTTTCTTTGTCATTTCCTCCATTTGTTTTTTTAAATGAACTATTATTTGCATATCTATATCTATATATCTAGTTTGTATTTTGATAATTGGCAAAAGAACACATCCTGGAGGCAAGACTTGAATGTGTACTGACCTACAGCATGGTTCCTGTAGGTCTCCATATATATAGGGTTGGCTTTTGTTTAAAAATATAGAATCAGTAAAGTTTTGTTTAGCTTTTAATGATTTGGAAGAACATCTGCACAAATGAATTACAAGTAAGACAAGGGATCAAGTTTTACAATGAGAAAATACTTAGAAGAGGATTTAAGCTATGATGATTAAGCAAAGAGATATGTTTCTCTTTCTCAAATGAATGTCAGAATGCCATTTTTTATTTCTATTTGAGCAGGATTTAAAAAAATAATAGAAAAAAGTGCTAAAAAATCTGGAAAACCACTCTGAAAGGTGTTTCTGTCTAAGCAAATTTTAAAAAGGCAGCCTTAGGAAACTCTATTGAATGCAATATTTTTATTACAAAGCAGTGACAATAGACAGGCTCTATTAGATTGGTGGCAAATGCAAGTTCAGTGATTTCATTTTCTTGAAACTAAGTCTCCCACCAATAAATTAACTTTGAGTTGAAAGCTTTGCAAGCTATGACAATCCAGATTAAGCTGATGTCACCATTCCAAAAAAAGGGGGGGGAGGCCATTCTGAGTCATATTAGTGCATATAGAAGCTGTTTATTGGCTTTCTGAAAGAAATTTCATCCTCTACTATGATACTGTATAACCCTCTATTTATTCTGTATGAGCCTTCCAAGTAACTAAAAAAATATGTTAGGTTACGGGAAAGCTGGAAATGGGATTTTAGAACAGATTCAATGGGAATGATTGGAAAGGGCAAGAATGAAATAGAGGTGACCTTGTGCCTCAGAAATGCTTCATGTGGGCCAAAAAATTAGTATGGAATGTAGTTTGCAAAGTTCTCTACTCTTTGTCTATTGTGACTATTTCAAGTTTTGTAGCATAAGTTTACATTGATACTTGTTCTTTATGAAGTGCAAATTTTTTATTGAGAATTAGATTAATCCTTGGAAATTAGTCATTGCCTTTGTCAGGACAATACTATCCATACAGTGGGAGGAAAAAGAATATGAAGCAAGGGAGGAGGATGAAAAATACATGTTGTTTAGATTGGAGCATACAGTGAAATGGATAGTATACAGATTTTGACGACCATCAATCATTCGTTGTAAATTTATTAAACACTTATTTTATGCCAGGTACTCTTGTATGTTCTTGATATATATAAAGAATGAAATATTATTTTACCTACTAAATAAGAGAATCTATCCATCAGTGAGTATGTATTTCTGGAACAAACAGAGAAAATGAAAATAAGGCAGACCAAGAACTGATAAAGAATCAGCAAGAAGGTACAATTGTCTTTGGAAAACTATAGTTCTTTTAATGTCTCAATAGAAGAATAGATAATTAAATTTTTGTTGTTGTCTGGTTACATTTATATTTTAATTTTTAATTTTCAAAAGATATATCCATTTTTTATTTTTAATTTTTAAAAGTTTCCATGTTGTTAAAATGTTAATATTTGTTTTCTGACACTTTACAATCAATGTTCTCTTCCTCCCTCTTACCCCTCCCCTTACATGAGAAACTGAGTACTATGATGAATGTTGTATATATTAATATTATGTTATACACATCTCCATGTTTGATATGTTATGGAACAAGACATATATTATTTAAACTAGGATACAATTTATGAAGGAAATAAATAAAGTGAAGAATGGCTTATCTCCATCTGCATTGAGACTCCGTTTATTTTTTCTATGGCTGTGGTCATTCTTTTTCATTATGATTCTCTTGGAGTTGTCCTAGAGTCTTCTCTTGCTGATAATAGTTAAGTCATTCTTAGCTGATCATCTTATATTGTTGTCATTATTGCATACAGTGTTTTCCTAGTTCTTCTCACTTCATTTTAGATTGCTTCTATGTCTTTCTGGTTTTTTTTGTGATCATCTTGTTTGGCATTTCTTATGACACAAGAGTATTCCATCACAGTCATATACTATAACTTGTTCAGTCATTCCCCAAATGTTGCATATCCCTTCAGTTTCCATTTCTTTACCATCACAAAAAGACCTGTTAAAATATTTTTGTACTTTTTTATTTTTTTCCTTATCTTTAATATCTTTGGGATAGGGATCAAATAGTGGTATTGTTGGGTCAATGGGTATGCTCAGCATGTTTAAAATTACTCTCCAGAATGGTTGTATCAGTTCATAGCCCCACCAAACATGCCCATTAGTACCCTGATTTTTCCACATTCCCATTAAAATTTATTATTTTCCTTTTTTGTCATGTTAACCAATATGATGGGTGTGAGGTAGTACATCAGAGTTGTTTTAATTTGCATTTTTATAGCTAATAGTGATTAAGAGGATTTTTTCACTAAAGATAGTTTTAACTTTTTCATCTGAAAATTCCTTGTTTATATCCTCTGAACTCTTATCAACTCAATAATTATTTGTATTCTTATATATTTGACTCAGTTCTCTCTATATATTGAGAAATGAAGTTCTTTTCAGACACTTGATATAAAGATTTCCCTCCAATTTTTAATGATTAATGATTTCAAAAATTAGAAAAAGAAAAAAACATAGTGTTCAATTAATAATAATTTTTGAACTTATTCGTGCACATACACATGTACATATTTCTATATATTATCCCTTCCACATTCAGACATTTCTTATATTCGTTTAAATATATTGTGAATTTGGGGGGAGTTTTTCAGAAGCCACAGATAATACTCAAAGGCCAACAGATCACATAGAAAAAATTTAGAGACTCAAAAATGCATAAAATATCTGTATATTCTTGTGTTATATCAACATGTATTATCTTTTAATATCACAAAAAAAAAGAAAAATTTGGACTTCTTCTTTGGTATGATGAGAAGGCCAAAACCTTTGCATAGATTTCCCAGATTTGGAGGCACCATGCCCGTAATATGAATAATATAGAAGAAATAATTTTAAATAGATATTTGTGTATTTGTATTTATGTATATGCATGCATATGCATACATTTTAATATATGTGTTGTACATATGTTCTGTAATATATATGTGTTTTATATTTTATGCATATGTGAATTTGTATGTAATGTGTAATTTTTGCATATTCATCTATGTTTGTATCCCATAGTTAAATATCTGCTTGTCCATTCATGTTTGTGAGTATACAATTGTGTATGTGTATATCCATCCATGTCTTCATATATGTATGTGTATATATAAATATGCAATATAAAGACTATGTACTTATGAGAAGCATGTACTTGTGCATTGCTTACCCACTACATGCATATAATGCATACAAATAATTATCTCTCAATCATCTATGAAACATATGGTATTTGTAAAATTATAGAATCTTTCATCTCAGATATAACATTCCTTTAATTTTAGAAGAAATGAGTTGTTTTCTGTCTCCTTTTTGGAGCTCTAACATTATCCTGAAAACTAGACAAAGTATTTTACTAGCAGACTTCATATTACAAACTCAAATTATTTCTGTTATATTACTTCATAATACAAAATGATCAGATGAAAGGACCTAGAATTCAATTTTCCATAAAACTTTTCCATATTAGAGAGCAATATGATTTTTTTTGTTTTTTGTTTTTTTTGCATTAGACTCTCAGTTGATCAGTCTGCTCTAATGTGTATGGATATAATAAATAAAGGTTTAGTTTGGTGCTAGGGACCTAGATTTACATTTTAACTTTCAACAATGGTTTATATACAGAAAATTAGGAGAACTTAGAATGGCTGGTGATAAAAGAAATAAATTTAAAGAATCATATCTAGAGTCTGAGAGCTTGAACAATAACACATCTGATAGGAAAACATTCTGATGAAAATACTGGTTCCAAGAATGTTTAACCAGAATCACTTTGGGATTTAGGAAAACTTTCACTATTGAATAAAGGACATAGTTTAGGAAGGAATAGGAAAGGAATGGGAAGGTCTTCAATTTCAATCATGTCATCTTATAGTTAAAGAAATTAAGTATCAGAGAAAAAAGGTATTTAATCAGGACTATAGCCACTACATCATCTGAGGCATGATTTCAACTTGAGTCTTCTTCAATCAGAGTCTAGACACTATGCTATTGTTTAGCTTAGTGTGAAAAAAATAGAATTTCACCAGATGAGTCAATGTAAAATGAACTCATTCAAAATTATTGTTTTTAATAACTCTCATATGTCAAACCTTTAGTCATTTGGTAAATGTATGATACATGTTTTGTGAAACCTCAAAGTGATGTTAGTAGAACCATCAAATTATGATTGAAATCCAGATTTAATATAATATTTACAGTACTATGAAAGTAGATATTAAATTAAGTGAGGCATTGGGACTCAAGAGTTTGAAAATTTGATTCCACAATAATGTTCAAATACGTCTCTCAGTTGCATTCAAGTAATTGTTTTGATGTGTATATGAGAAAGAGACAGAGACAAAGAGAAAGTCAGAGGCAGAGAGAGAGGGAGAGAGGGAGACAGAGATATATAGAGAAGATAGATACATGCATCTTTGCAATTTTTTGGAACCATTAGCTACATTTTTTGGAATTTTTTGGAAGCATTAGGCACATTTTCGTATTAATGTAATAAACATGGGGTTACATGATTAAAAGCCATTGACTTGATTGTAAAATATGATGAACGGAATCTAATTAGCATGTATGAAAAGATAAGTACAGTGTGATTAAAATTAATAGTTCACTAATTCAAAAAAAACATGGTTCATGACATGGTTCTCCTAATTATTATTTTATGAATCAATGGGTATGTGAATGAATGACTTTAAAAATAAAAATATATATTAAGCCATTGCTTTTTACCAAAAAGGGGCATCTATGTAGAACAGTGGGCATAGTGTTAGGCTTGGAGTAATGAAAACTTTAATTTGAATTTAACTTCAGACATTTGTTTGGTATGTGACCCTGGACAAGTCAATTTAGCTCTACCCCAGTTTTTTTTTTTTAAACCCTTGTACTTCGGTGTATTGTCTCATAGGTGGAAGATTGGTAAGGGTGGGCAATGGGGGTCAAGTGACTTGCCCAGGGTCACACAGCTGGGAAGTGGCTGAGGCCGGGTTTGAACTTAGGACCTCCTGTCTCTAGGCCTGACTCTCACTCCACTGAGCTACCCAGCTGCCCCCCACCCCAGTTTTTTTCAAATGTCAAATTGCAATAATAGTAGTGTACTTCAAAGGATTGTTGTATCAAATAAAAAAGATATGAAGCACATAGTAGAGGTGCCTGACTCATGCGAGGTACTTAAATGCGTGTTCTCTTTGTCTCTTCCTAAGTAATGAATATTAAGTATAACAATGAACATATCACTTTCCCTCACTATATATGAGCATCCTCATTTGTAATGAGCTCATTGGACCAAATTTTTTCAAGAGTTCTGTACTCAAAACTTGGATTCTCTGATAGTTAATTTAAAAGAGTCATCTAGAGTCTCTTATAACTGCATAGCCATTTAGTTATATTATACTTTGGTAAAGACATTAATATTTTGGAATACCATATTAATGTTGACTTTTTACCTAAATATCTGATTCAGATTTCCCCCTCATTTATTGATGATTATTGATTTGATTAACTTTTTGTCTCTTCAAATATAAAAAAGGGATGTCACAAAATCATGACAGATGTTGCTTGTTGAAAGCATCTTGCTTTTGGTTCATTTATTTATTTGTTTTAAAATCTCATTTATCTATTCATTTGTGGAAGGGGAAGAAACTCATTCCATAAAATATGTGGCAGACACAAAATGTTTAATCAAGTTAGTGACAAAAGAAAGCTTTCATCATATTATGTGTTCTTTCAAACATACCTATAATTTCCTAATGGAGTCTGAGATGAATCAATCTAAACCAGAGGCTCTATAAACCAGGGCAAGCTGTGTTGTCATGGAGTTTGTGGTTGACTAGGGAGATAGCACATCAATGAAGAGAGCTATATAATAGTACTAGTACAATAGAGTTTATAAAAGAAGGTGACATTAAATTCAAGGAGGGAGTAATTACCAAGCCTGGAAATAAGGGGAACTTTCCTGGAGACAGAGACATTTGAAATGGGTTCTAAAGGTTAGGTAGCAATTGAACAATTAGAGAGGGAAAGAGAGGGCATTCCTCCTCTAGGGAACGGTAAAAGTTAAGGTCTAGAGGTGGGAGGATCCTAAGAAGAGATATGTAGAGTAAAGAATTGGTCATGAATGCAAAGAGGAGAGAGAGAATGAAACCTAGAGTGATGTTAGTTTGGGATTTCTTTCAAAGGCAGTCAGAGCCATTTTAACATTGCTTTGTAGAAAAATAGAGACACTGAAGGTTTTTGAGTAACAAAATAGTCCAGATCTCTGAATAGAATTTTAAAGAAATATAAAATACGAGTTTTTTGTCAATTAGTGCAATATTTTTAATTTTCATGTTCAATAGGTGGTTGTCAGGAGAACTCTAGGGAAAATTTGAATACATTTTCTACATATTGATTTTATCCATTCCATTTTATGAATATTGATTTGAGTTATTTCTTTCAAGGTGCTGTTTTTCACATGTACGATTTGTTTAATGATAGTTTCTATGTGTATACTACTTGAACTTGTCTAAACCTTTCTCTTTCTCATGCACTGACTTATGGATCAAATGTTGATAACATTTGGTATGCCTTTTTAGAGAAAGACAATAGAGGAAGGACTGTAATTAAACACATGGTTTCATGATAGTAAAATAAATCCAGTGGGAGATTAGAAGATCCAGGCAATTTTCATATATTACATGAATCCTCAGTATAGGCCATACACTATGTTGAGTGTTATGGAATATAGAGAGATCCATGAGATATATCAGCTACTCCTACAGTATCCTAGAATCTAAAATCATGAGATTTAGAATTTAAAATTAATATGGGATTCATTTGATCACATCTACTCATTAATCCTAGAAAGAAAATAAAAGCTCAGAGATGTTAAATGACTTGCACCAAATTAAAAAACAATTTAGAAATGCATAGATAGATATAAATTTAAACATATAGTCAATAAACTTTTACTAAGTGCCTAATATTTGTCAGGCATTATGCTAAGTGGTGGGGATACAAAGTATGTGGGATCCATATTTCTGAGAGTGGTTCAAGCTGCATCATAGAATTCCATGGTGCCCCCTACTCAGAACTCTAAGAGAGGAGGCAATTAAAGGCAGTTGGATTCCTGGTATAAAAGCCAGGCCACCCCTCTTTCAATGGTCCTGACTCTTTGCTCTTGGATCTGAGCAGAGGGACAATCAGTGTAGCACTGGACTGGGACATTCAGTCACTGACAGCAAAGGCTGCTTTACCTTGATAGCAACCTCAAAGACAGACCTTCAAGCAAAATCACAGTTTAAGTTTTAGAAGGAAGACTATTTAGGGGCTTAGATTAGAGCTCAACCATTCCAGATACATTCCCCCCCACCCTTGGGGGAGTGTGTTGTTAGCCTAAAGTTAAGAGTTTTAGCCAGATTACCTTCCCTTCTCTTTCCTTAAACTGATTCCCTTTCCTTTTCCCTGAAATCATTAAATACATTTAGTTTGTGAAAAGATAGAGTTCGTGTATAGTTAGCTGTGGATTATACTTGCTATCTTCCTTTCATCATGCCAAGTATTTCATTTAGGCAGGGGCTGTAACTGACTTTGCCCTGGGGGGCCTGTGGACAGATTTGCTAAAGACTTCAACCTCAAATATTTCCATCCTGTGAGAGAGTAATTCAAACAAAGAAAGTTATCATCAAAAGGGGTCTAGTCTCTGTCCACTTACCATCTTGGCCCAGAAGTTACCAAGCTAGAATATCCTCCATAACCAGACAGTTAACTGACTTCCAACTGTTTACAGGGTTGGGGGGGAGGTGAAGGAGTACTCCACAGGTTCCTGCCCCTCCCATCCAGTCAAATCTGCTTGCTTCTCCAAAGACCAGGGATTGGGGAGACTCCATTATCATCTGACCCCTAATCTTACAGTTTCCCTAATCCTACAAGTAAGATCTAATGCCATCCTTGATTGTTCTGAAGGAGTTCATATTTTAATCAGAGAGACAAGATATAAAGCATTTACAATCAAATTACATAATGGATAAATGGAAAACATTCAGCAAAGTGAGATGATTTGAATTAACATGGGGTTAGAAAGAACATAAGATTTTACTTGAAAAAAGCCAGATAGTGATGAAGAGGAAGGAGAGTTCCAGGCATGGTAGATAACCATTAGAAATATCTAGAGTCAGGAGACATAGTATTTTGTTTGAGAAACAACAATGAAGTGAGCATCATTGACATGCATATTACAAAAGGAAGGAAAATATATGGAAGACTAAAGGTGAGTGGGGGTGGGCTTGGTTATGGAGGATTTTCAATGCTGAAAAGGGGATATTATATTTGATCTTGAAGGTGATAGGGAGCCACTTAAGGTTGTTGAGTAGTGGGGTAATATGATCTGATCTGCACTTTAGAAGATTATTTGCATACCTGAGTGAAGAAAAAATTGGAGTGGGCAGAGAATTGCGGCATGTAGACTAACTAGTAGATTAATGCAATAGTCCAGAAATTAAGTGATCAAGTCCTGTATCAAGATAATGCAAGTGTCAGAGCAGCTAAGAGAGAAATATAGGAGATATTGAAAGAAGGTAAAAAAATCAACTTGCGTTGGTAAGAGATTAAATAGTAGATGGGACAATGAAGACTCAAAGATCATGCTTAGGTTGAAGGAATGGATGACTGAGATGATAGTCATACCCTCAAAAGTAATAGGAATATTTGGAAGAGGGGGAAAATTTTTGGCTTAAGAAGATTTCAATTTGAACATTTCTTAGTCTAAGATGGCTATTTCAGACACCCAGTTTGTGATGTAAAAGACAACACTGGAGATAAAAAAAACTGGATGTCAACAAATAGGTTAGGTAAAGGTTTAAAATAATCCCAGGTATTATTAGTATTCCTATTCCAATAAAAAAACTGATAGAAACCAAGGGTAACTGGCTGTCACTGTAGATTTGTGTTGGCAGATGGATTTCCTCACCAGGAACTCCCTATATTGAGAAAAATCAAGTCTGTTTAAAACAGAACATAGGAAATTTATATTTTGTAGATTACTCAAGCTGTAATTTGAATGAAGATGCTAATACTGATGTTCAATTTTCTAAATTTTCAATTAAACACTAATATAGATAATTTTAGTATCTGAGAAGTGACATTAATGGCAATAGTATTCAACACTTATGAATTTAAGATGTATTAATATTAGTATTTAAAACTCACAAACTCAAGAGGAAGCAATGTTAGAGTTCAAAATTCATAAATTTGAAAGGAACAGAGGAGAAACATGCTGGAATTAGCATCAAAGGAAGCGAATAAAATTTTTTTAACATTTATTAATATTCATTTTTAACATGGTTACATGATTCATGCTCCTACTTTCCCCTTTGCCCCCCGCTCTTCCCCCACCCATGGCTGATGCACATTTCCACTGGTTTTATCATGTGTCCTTGATCAAGACCTATTTCCAAATTGTTGATAGTTACATTGGTGTGGTAGTTTCGAGTCTACATCCCCAATCATGTCTGCCTCAATCCATGCGTTCAAGCAATTGTTTTCCTTATATGTTTCCTCTCCTGCAGTTCTTCCTCTGAATGTGGATAGTGTTCTTTAACATAAATCCCTCAGAACTGTCTTGTGTCATTGCATTGCTGCTGGTATAGAAGTCCATTGCATTCGACTTTACCACAATACATCAGTCTCTGTGTATAATGTTCTTCTGGCTCTGCTCCTTTTACTCTGCATCAATCCCTAGAGGTCTTTCCAGGTCACATGGAATTCCTCCAGTTTATTATTCCTTTGAACAAAATAGTATTCCATCACCAGCATATACCACAATTTGTTCAGCCATTCCCCAACTGAAGGGCATACCCTCCTTTTCCAGTTTTTTGCCACCACCAAAAGCATGGCTATAAAGAATTTCATATAAGTCTGTTTATTTATGAACTTTTTGGGGTACAAACCCAACAATGGTATGGTTGGATCAAAGGGCAGGCATTTTTTAAAGCCCTTTGAGCATAGTTTCAAATTGCCAGCCAGAATGGTTGGATCAGTTCACAACTCCACCAGCAATGCATTAATGTCCCAGTTCTGCCGCATCCATTCATTACTCTCCCCTTCATTACTCTCCCCTTCTTTCATTTTAGCCAATCTGCTAGGTGTGAGGTGATACCTTACCATTGTTTTGATTTACATTTCTCTAATTATTAGAGATTTGGAACATTTCTCATGTTCTTATTGATACTTTTGATTTCTTTATCTGAAAATTTCCTATTCATGTCTCTTGCCCATTTATCAATTGGGGAATGACTTGGTTTTTTTATACAATTGATTTAAATCCTTATATATTTGAGTAATTAGACTCCTGTCAGAGTTTTTTGTTATAAAGATTTTTTCTCAATTTGTTGTTTCCCTTCTGATTTTGACTACATTGTTTTTGTTTGTACAAAAGCTTTTAAGTTTAATATAATCAAAATCCTTTAATTTACATTTTTTAATTTTCTCTAACTCTTGCTTGGTTTTAAAATATTTCCTTTACCAGGGATCTGACAAGTATACTATTCTGTGTTCACTTAACTTATTTATAGTTTCCCTCTTTATATTAGAGTCATTCACCCATTCTGAATTTATCTTGGTGTAGGGTGTGAGAAGTTGATCTAAACCTAATCTCTCCCATATGGTTTTCCAAATTTCCCAGCAGTTTTTGTCAAATAGTGGATTCATGTCCCAAAATTTGGGCTATTTGGGTTTATCATACACTCTCTTGCTGACATCATTTACCCAAGTCTATTCCATTGATCCTCCCTTCTGTCTCTTAGCCAGTACCATATTGTTTCGATGACTGCTGCTTTATAGTATAGTTTAATATCTGGTACTGCTAGGCCCCCTTCCTTCAAATTTTTTTTCATTATTTCCCTTGATAATCTTGACCTTTTGTTATTCCATATGAATATTGTCATAGTTTTTCCTAATTTAGTAAAGAAGTTTTTTTGGTAGTTTGATAGGTATGGCACTAAATGGATAAATTAATTTGGGTAGAATTGTCATTTTTATTATGTTAGCTTGTCCTACCCATGAGCAATCAATGGCTTTCCAATTGTTGAGATCCAATTTTATTTCTTTGAAAGTGTTTTGTAGTTGTTTTCATATAATTGCTGTGTTTGTTTTGGTAGATAGATTTCTAAGTATTTTATATTGTCTAGGGTGATTTTACATGGTGTTTCTCTTTCTACTTCTTGCTGCTCTAGTGTGTTGGAAATGTATAGAAATGCTGATGATTTATGTGCATTTATTTTGTATCCTGCAACTTTGCTAAAGTTGTTGATTATTTCTACAAGCTTC
>NC_058131.1:703327916-703387134 GCF_016433145.1 Gracilinanus agilis
TTGTGACCAGTTTTCATTATTTTGGGAAGGTTTGGATGTGATTACTTGTTTGTTCTCCTCTCCTGTTTGCTCTGCTGTCTGGACTTTCTCTGTGTAAAAGTTGTCCAGTGTTACAGATTTCTTCT
Source organism: Gracilinanus agilis (assembly GCF_016433145.1). Lineage (NCBI taxonomy): Eukaryota > Metazoa > Chordata > Mammalia > Didelphimorphia > Didelphidae > Gracilinanus > Gracilinanus agilis. Next base: position 703,328,042 of record NC_058131.1, read on the forward strand.
TGATGATCTTTCTCTTTTGGGGTTCTTGAGAATGGCTTGCCATTGTTAGCCCTGTGCTCTCTCAGGTTTTTTCTCACACCCAGAGTCTGTTTGCACTCTCTAGGCTCCTGAGGTCTCAGATCTTGTTGTTCTCAGGGTCAAGCCTCCTGGTGGCCCCTTTGTTTTTTCCTCTGTCTGAGACTCCTTTAATAGTTTCAGGGAGCTGTTTCCACAGTTGTGCACCCCTCTGCACTGGGTCCTCACTCAAGGTCCGCTTCTGTGCTCAGGATCCGTGGACTCAAGAGTCTCCCCTTGATCCTGTGCTCAGGGTCTGCGTTCAAAGTCTGTGCACGTTCTTTAGCCTCTTGGGGTCTTAAGTCTTGCTGCTGTGAGGAATAGGCCCTTTTGACCCCAGTTAGCTGCCAATGACTTAATGGGTGCCCCAAGCTTGTTCTAGCTCTTGTGTTCTGGCTTTGGCATTGTAGGTGGTGTGGTGTGGGGGAGGGGGTTGCTCAACTTGCATTTTTGTGAGAGCTGTTTCACCCCCTTATAGCATGGAAATGCCCCAATTCCACTTACCTTCAATTTTGCGGCCTGTTGTGGAGTCCCTTCATTCCTCTGGATTTGTTTTTTATGTCTTTTTGAGGAGTCCTATATGTTTTGGTTAGGAGAGGTTATGCAGCTGCTTTTTACTCAGCCATCATCTTAACCAGGAAGTTGGTTCAACCTCGCGAATTAAATCTTGGTTCTCTCACTGACTAGCAATGACATCATAGTCAATTAATTTTACTTCCTTAGGTCTCTATTTTTTTTATCTGTAAAATGAGAGGATTTAATTTGATATATTCTAAAATTCCTTCCATCCTAGATTACTGCTACATGTTAATATAGTATACTATTATGTTATGCTTAATATGCTTCATATAATATCACATGTTATGTCATGTCACATTGCATTATATTGTTATACATTATGAACATTCTTAAAGAATTTCAATATTCAAACTTTAAGAGAGTTGTTTCCTGATTTCTATAAATATTTTGGTTTATATGACCTTTGAGTATTTAAATATTCAAGTAATTTAAATCAGGAAGGAGAGTTAATGATATATAATTTAACAATTATGAATAATTATTTAAATATTATTTTCTGTGTTGATTCAGAAAAATTAAGCATATCAGAATGTCTTTTAACGATTGATTGAATAATCTTAGACAACTCCCTGACATGGGAATCTTAATCTTTGGAGCTGTGCTATTTCAATATTTTATTTCTAGATATTTTTGATAACTTTCTGAAATGCAATTAAATAAGCATTCTTTGCACATGCTCTTAATTGCCTCTACCTCATTAAATCTCCATACCAAGAAAATAGCAATGTAAAGCAATAATATAATCATCAAGTAACTTAATTAGTCCTTTGCTCATTCTTACATAGGGAGGGTAGAATGAGGTAGAGGAGTCAAAATTGCAATCAAATGATAACTCAAATCTATAATGAACATAATTTCCCATTAACTAATAAAGAATTTTTGTTATTATCTTTGTAGGTTGTAATAGACATATTTAAAGGGAAATTTTAGGAGGCCTAGACTTGGACTTATAAAATCAAATACCAGCATTCACTTTTATGCTTTAATTATGCATCTGTTGCTTTCTCATTCTAGATATGTCTCTGCCATGCTGTTCTCTTTCTTCCCATTGTGTCACTTTCAGTTGTTATAATTAAAAGATTGATCAAGATAAAAATCCATCATTGTCCTTTAAGTCATGCTTTTAATGACCTTGAATTTGCAATCACACTTTCTCTACTCTCCCACAATTATTAGGTATCTTTCATGTACCATATTACTGCATTAGAATATAATGTAAGATCTTTGAGAAAAATGGTTTTCATATTTTTCTTGCATTTGTAAACTCATATGATATTAAGAATATTTTCAGGGACATACTAAGTTCTTAATAAATGTTATTACCATTTCATTTTGTTTATTCTTGTCAATGATTATGTGAATACAGATAGGGAACCATACAATTGATTTCTTTGGGGTACATGTATCTACAACTCTTAGAGGAGAAGGGGACCCAAAATATATTGATAAACACAATTAGGTATATTTAAATAAACTCATTTTAGGAACTGATCTGATGTAATATTTTGAAAAAAAATGACATGGGACAATGTCTTTATTGTTTACATGATTTTTTCTGTTTTCATCTATTTATTTTTATGCTATATGAAACTTTTTAAAATATGCAACCTATTAATGGATTAGTTTTCATTCTCTTATTCATACATCTTGATATGGAATGAAAAGTATATTGTAGAAAATCATTAAATTCACATGAAAATTAATGGCATAAAATACAATTCTTTCAGAATTGAAACTTTTAGATACTTTAATTTAGATATTATACTAAAAAAAGCGGAAGAATTATTATAATTTAAGGTACCATTTTATGTACTATGATGAAATAAGTGATAGTTTACAGATTAAAAATATCATTTCAGTGGAAAATACAGGGAGGTAGAGCCAAAATGGTTGAATAGGACTCAGAAGTCTCTTGAACTTTCACACTTGTAGCTTTTGAGGTAAAGGGAATCCAGGCTATTTCCATGGCAGAGAAGATTTTTGATTGTTTTGGATTGCTGTAAAGGGAGTAAACCACTTGTTCTCAGGGAATATCAAAACATAAATTCAAAAGAAGACTAGAAGATGGCATGTTTAATAAAAAACAACAACAAATATTATAGATAATATTTGGTAATTTAATTAATAAAAAGAAAGAAACCCAAATTAACAGTATAATGAATGAAAAGGGTAATCTTACCTCTAATGAAGAAGCAATTAAAGTAATTAAGAACTATTTTGCCCAATTATATGACAATAAGTATGGCAATTTAGATGAAATGGATGCATATTTACAAAAAATATAAATTGCTAGGTTGATAGAAGAGGAAATAGAATATGTAAATAATCCCATATCAGAAAAAGAAATTGAACAATGCATCAAAGAACTCCCTAAGAAAATCCCCAGGACTAGATGGATTCACAAGTGAATTCTGTCAAACATTTAAAGATTAATTAATTCCAATACTCTACAAACTATTTAACAAAACAGGTAAAGAAGGAGTCTTACCAAATATTTTTTATGATACAAATATAGTACTGATTCCCAAGCCAGGAAGACCCAAAACAGAGAAGGAAAACTATAGACCAGGGGTCAGCAACCTTTTTGGCAGTGAGAGCCATAAACGCCACATTTTTTAAAATGTAATTTCGTGAGAGTCGTACAGTGCTCACAGTGCACGCTCTTGAAACAGCGCCTGAAAAAAAATCGACTTTATGGCTCCTGCAGAAAAAGCCATACGTTGCCAACCCCTGCTATAGACCAATATTCTTAATGAACATAGATGCAAAAATATTAAATAAAATACTCTCTAAAATGCTACAACAAGTTATCACAAGGATTATTCACTATGACCAGGTGGAATTTATAACTGGAATGTAAGGATGATTTAATATTAGGAAAACCATCCACATAATTGACCATATCAAGAACCAGTCTAATAGAAATCACATGATTATCTCCATGAATGCAGAAAAAGCCATTGTCATAATATAACACCCATTCCTATTGAAAACACTAGCAAGTATAGGAATAGAAGGACCATTCCTCAAAATAATGAACAGTATATATTTAAAACCATCAGCAAGTATCATCTGCAATGGGGATAAGCTAGATGTCTTCCCAGTAAGATCAGAAGTGAAGCTGGGATGCCCATTATCACCACTACTATTTAATATTATACTAGCCATGCTAGCAGTGGCAATTAAAGGAGAAAAAAATGAAGAATTAAAATAGGCAATGAGGAAACTAAATTATCACTCTTTGCAGATGACATAATGGTTTACTTAGAGAATCCAAGAAAAACAACTAAAAATCTAGTAGAAACAATCAATAACTTTAGCAAAGTTGCAGGTTACAAAATAAACCCACATAAATCATCAGCATTCCTATATTTTAAAATTACTCTAGACAAGATAAAATATCTGGGATTTTACTTACCAGAAAAATTCAGGAATTATGTTAACATAACTACAATACACTTCACAAAAACAAAATTAGATCTAAACAGTTGAAAAATATCAATTGTTCATGGGTAGAATGAGCTAATATAATTAAAACGTCAATCCAACATAAATTTATTTACTTATTCAGTACTATACCTATCAAACTACCAAAACACCTTTTTTATTGAATTAGAAAAAAAAATTACAAAGTTCTTCTGAAAGAACAAAAGATCAAGAATATCAAGGGAAATAATGGGGAAAAAGTGCAGGATAGAGACCTAGCTTTACCAGATGTCAAACTACACTATAAAGCAATGATCATCAAAACTATATGTGACTGGTTTAGAGATAGAAGGGTAAATCAACAGAATAGACTTGGAGTAAATGACAGTAGCAAGATAGTGTTTGATGAAACCCCAAATGCTAATTTTTGGGACAAGAACTCACTATTTGACAAAAACTATTGGGAGAATTAGAAAACAGTTTGGAGAGAAATTTGGCTTAGTTCAACATCTCACAGTCAATACCAAGATAAACTCGGAGTGGGTAAATAAATTAAATATAAAAAGGGAAATAATAAATCAGATAAACATAGAATAGTATCTTTTTCAGATCTATGGGAAAGGAAAGAATTTAAGACCAAGAAGGAGACAGAGAATACTACAAGTTGTAAAATGAATATTTTTGAAAATAAATTAAAAAGGTTTCTGTACAAACAAAATCAATGCAATAAAAATTAGAAGGGAAGCAACAAATTGGGGGAAAACTTTTCGTAACTTAAACCTCTGACAAAGGTCCCATTTCTCAAATTTTTAAGAACTAAGTCAATTGTACAAAAATTCAAGCCATTCTCCAATTGAAAAATGGTCAAGGGATATGAATAGGCAGTTTTCAGATAAAGAAATCAAAACTTTCAATAAACAGATAAAAATGTTATAAATCTCTTATAATTGGAGAAAAGCAAATCAAAGCAATGCTGAGTTACTACCTCACATCTATCAGATTGGCCAATATGACAGTAAAGGACAATAATAAATGTTGGAAATTATGTTGCAAAATCAGGACACATGCATTACTGGTGGAGTTGTGAATTGATTCAACCATTTTGGAAGGCAATTTCGCACTATGACCAAAGGACTTTAAAAGCATGCATACCTTTTGATACAGCTATAACACTGCTGGGTTTGTACCCCAAAGACATAATAAGGAAAAGTACTTGAACAAAAATATTCATAGCCATGTTCTTTGTGGTGGTAAAAAATTGGAAAATGATGGGGTGTTCATCCATTAGGGAATGGCTGAATAAATTGTGGTATGTGATGGTGATGAAATATTGTTTTTCTTTAAGGATTGATGATCTGGAGGCTTTCCATATGAACTAGGAGAACCTCATTGAACTGATGCAAAGTTAAATGAGCAGAACCAGAAGAATATTGTACCCAGAAAGTAAAACATTTTGGAAAAATCCAATGTAATAGGAACTTGCTACTAGTAGCAATAAAACTAGCCATGATAGTCCTGAAATACTTATGTAAAAGAATGCTATCTACATTGAGAGAAAGAACTATGGGAGTAGAAATGCAAAAGCAAAATATATGACACTATTTATGGCATGTTTATATAAGTATGTGATTTGGGTTCTAGGCTTTAAAAATCACTCTAAAAATGAATAATATGGAAATAGATAACAAATGACAACATTTGTACAACCCACTGGAATTGCTTGTCAGCTTTGTTAGTGGGGAGGGGAAGAAAATCAATCATGTAACATGGAAAATATTCTTAAAATTGAATAAATTAAAATTTAAAAATTTAAAAATTAAAAAAAATTGTGAATAAATACATGATTATCATTAATTAAAAGATGTTAGGACTTTATTGGATTTAGGTTCTATAACTGTTTTAAGTTTGTTTTTTCTCTTCTAATCTTGTTTTCATTGGTTTAATTTGTACAGGAAGTTCTAAAATTTAATATATTTTAAATTATCTACTTCATATTTGTTATGTTCCCTATGCCTGGTTTGGTCATAAGTTCTTCTCTTATCTGTTAGTCTGACAGGTAAATTTTAACATGTTCCTATTTATTAATGTTATCCTTTTTTATTTCTAGATCAAGTATCCATTCTTACTTTATCTTGATGTATGGTGTGAAACATTGGTATATGCCTAATTTCTGCCATATTGTTTTCCGGTTTTCTCAGGAGATTTTGTTAAATAGTGAGTTCTTCCTGCAAAAGCTTGGATTTGGGGAATTATCAAACACTAGTTTATGACTGCCATTAACTAAGTCATTGGTTTCCTAATGTGTTCCATTGATCTATTATTCTATTTGTTAGCCAATACAAGATTGTTTTAATGATTACCACTTTCTAGCCAGTACCCCACATATATCTCTTGAATTCCCTATTTTCACTTCTTTTCATTGATTGTCTTTTTTCACTAAATTATATGACTTTATATTTTTAAAATTAATTACCACTCCATTGAAACTGCTTTATACTACTTCATTGGTGATCTAATTAGTTCTCATGGATTTAGTACTGAATATTCTGAAGTCTATCTTGCTTGCCACAATCTCTCTGCTGACTTCCAATTTCAAATCTCCAACTGAATTTTAAGTAGAAGAAATGAATATCCAGTAGATATTCTAAACTCAATATGTCCAAAACAGAATTCATTATTTCCCCCTAAACCCTTCTCTCTTATTACCTTCTCTATTACTGTAGAGTGCAATACTAACCTCCTAGGTCCTCAGGATCATAATGTAGGATGCGTCTTGAATTCCTCATTATTTCTTACTCCTCACATTCAAATCATTGCCAAGGCCTTTCAATTTCCCCTTTGCAATATCCAACCCCCTAATGAAGAGCCTCATCACTACATATTTTCGTTATTGTAATAGCTTGCTGATGATTCTGCCTGCCTCAGTTTTCTTAACATCCAAATTCATTTTCAATTCAGCGATGTACTGATTTTCTTAAAACACAATTCTGACCATGTTACCTCCCTAGTCAATAAACTCCAATGCTTTCTGTTTCCTCTAGCAGCAAATATAAAATATCCTCCTTGGCATTCAAAGTCCTTCATAACCAAGTTCCTTCCTACCTTTTCTGCATTACAACTTATTCTCCAAAATGTTCTCCTCCCATCCCCCAGGTACACTGGCCTACTGATTTTCCCACAAACAAGATATTCTATCTCTTGGTCCTGGATATTCTCCATGGCTATCCTCCATGTCTTGAGTGCTCATACTCCTCTGTTTTGACTGCTGATTTCTCTGTCTTCCTTTAAGTGCCAAACAAAATTTCTCCTTTTATGTAATGACTTCCCCACTGCCTCTTAATTCCCTTAATTATTTACAATTTAGCTTCTGTATTATTGACTTTGTAGATAACTATTTGCATGTTGTCTGCTCTACACAATTGTAAGCTATTTAAGGTCTGTGGTTTCATTTTGTCTCTTTTTATATCTCCAATATTTAAGACAACATGAGATATAAAGTAGATGTTTCCTGAATGTTTATTGATTGATCTGTTTCCCCCATGTTTAACACAGCGTCTGAAACCCAGTAGGTAGTTAATAAATATTTCCTGACTGACTTTTTGATGGATTGTCATATTTATTGTGGAATTAATAAATTTATCATTTCATTATTAGGATTTCACCTTACATTTGATAAAAGATGTTCATTAATGGGCTAATAAATCCCTTATAATTTTATTGTATCTCAAGTAATCAATAAATCTCAAGTAAAATAATTTGTTGGTAGAGGGTTTTTTCTTGTTTTCTTGTCCAAATATATAGTTAATTATGATAAAAACTTATACAAATTCAGAAATCTTGACAAGGGGTTCTCAAATACACAGTTCCAACAGCTTCTGGATATTGTGGTTCCTTTTCTTTTCCCATCCTCTTTTACAATTCACACATGATCTTAATAATTGTGGTTTGGCAAGATATTTTCTTTCTGCAGACCCTAACTTCTTTATTCGTAACATAATTTGATTCACTATATGATCTTAGAAGTCTCTTTTTGCACTAATGATATATTAGTAAATCCTAAGCAATTTTAATCTCACCAAGGAAATTTTAAATTATAAAATATGTTACTTGAAATTTCTTTTTATACAATTTTATGTCTTTTACATTTTTGATTATGTCCTTAGTATTTCATCATTAATCCTCTTTCCTCATGTTAACTGATATAAAAAGTTTGAATATATTTCCTTGAATTCTACCAAATTATATTACTAATAAAATTAAACTAACAAGCTATATTTCAAAAAATACATAAAAAGTTATGTTCCCAACAAATGCAAAAAGTACTTTAATTTAACTTTTCATGAATGTCATCATTCCATTAAGTTAACAAATATTTTAAAAGTTTCTCTTTGAAATTTCTTTTGGAAGATGGATAAATTTGTGATTTGGTATATGAGCATCTTGAGGCATTGCTTTATTTATTCTTTTAAATTTTCTTAATTCCTAGAATCTTGCAGAGATATTGGTATATAGGGCATATATATGAAATGATTGTTTATTGATTTAAGAAGTATGGGAATATTATGAGAAGAAATCACACTAGAAATATATAGTAGTCATTTTGGATACTTGGAAATACCAATTGCATATTTGCTGAACAGCATCTGATTCTGCATTTAGTGTTAGCACAGATTTCCTTATACCAGTTGTCAGATTCCATTATCATTTCTTCATTGAGAGATCCTAAAGCTGCTACCACTTCTTGCACTAACACCTCCACTAGTGATGGTGAATCTTTTAGAGACTTAAAAGACCAAGTGCCCAAACTGCAATTCTCATGCCACATGTGAACATCCCATCTTAACACAGACAGGAGAGGGAGGAAGTCCTCCCATTGGGCTGTTGAACAGAGGGGTGCATCATTTCAGAAATGTCCTGAGGTATGTGTGGGGAGGCGAAAGGGAGCAGCCCCCTCTGGCACTCTTCCCATCAGTTCACCAACATGGACCTAGACTCTCTACTGGTTTTTCATCATCACAGTTCCAAGTCAGCCTCCACCTCCCATGTCATGTATCCCTCTTTTTGACCTAATAAATTACCTTAGATTAGATCATTATCTTGTTCTGGTCTTTTGTAATCTTTGGCTTTTCAGATTTTTTTTAAATTATCATGTTAAATATTTTTCAGGAGAACATTGGGGTACCTCAGTTGAATGACTTATTTTCTTTACCATCTTGGCTCTGCCTCAGGAAGTGGCCAAAGGAAAAATCTTTAAAATGGCTTAAGATACTTCTACTTGTCTGACCCTGGGCAAGTCACTTAACACTGTCTAGCCCTTGGCCACTTTTCTATCTTGGGACCAATTGTTTCATATCAATTCTAATACAGAATTTGTGGGGCTTTTTTGCTTTTTTTTTTTAAAGGCACGGCTTCAAGTCTGAAATAGGATACATTAGTTGAGAGATCCTGAAGAAGTCATTCAAAGTGTCCTAGAAAACTTTTTTTAAAACTTTAAGTTACAGAGCAAATGAGACAGAGAGAGAGAAAGAGATAGACAGAGAGAGAGAGAGAGAGAGAGAGAGAGAGAGAGAGGCAGAGGGAGATATTATCAGTTTCATATATCATTGCAATGACCAGTCAGATTTAACATTTTCTCATTATTATTGAAGAAAATTAATTCATGCAGACAATTAAAAGCAATATTTTCCTTCCAATCTTCCATTTATTGAATGAAGCAAAAAAAATAAAATTTTAACTATCATTGCTTATTTTGCAATGGGTTAAATCTTAGTTCCCCATGACTAAAATCATTTAGTGAACTTGTGATCTCAAGAATGTGGATTCTTTCTCACTGGGGCAAGGTTGCTGTGGTTATTGTTGTAACAGTTTTTTGGGGGGGAAATGATAAGTATAATTTATTTAATGCAGAAAATATTTTATTCATCAAGTTGATTATTTTGCAAAAAATGTAGGATGGACTTGAAATCATTTTATGCATTTTCCCTTTGGAAATATTAATTTTTAGAGTAAATGAAAGGAACAGTCTAATATTTCTAAGTTAATTGGCAAAGTGTATGTTTACTCTGAAGATGACTCAATAATCATAAAAAAGGATATCCTTTTTACAATTACAATTACAATTTAAGGGATTATATATATATGTATATATATATATATATACACATATATATAATCCCTTAAATTTTGCTGTTAAACTTTTTATTTGATTTAGGAACATCAGGCTGGATATAGGAACCCATATTTTGCCTATTGCTTTGACAGCACTGATAAGAATATGAAACTAAACTGTTACTTTGTAATTAGCAAATATTCTTAGAGTAAAAAGAAAAGAGTTTCAGTTCTATCCCTTAAGGCTATAAAAAGAATGAGAACATTATCAATGATGCTCAATCAAATTGTATTTTATTCAAATGACTGAATGGACAACCAGGAGGCTGAAGTGGTATCATTAATGTGAAAAAGCCATGGTCATTAAAATTATGAGTCTTTGTTCACCACAGCTGAAGATTTTAAGGACTTTTTAAATGAAAGTTTTCTTAACAATAATACCATATATTTTTCATTCTCTCGCATTAAAAAAACAGAAATTAGTTCAATTTTAACTTGGCTCCCAGAATGTAATACTAGATATTTCCTAAGTGATCAAGTCATCTAAGCACCTCATTTTACTTGATTCAAATAATTACCTATTATCTCATTGGCTTTTCCCTCAAGTGATGCACATCCCATGTTGCACATACTTTCCTGTTCCATGTGACTTTTACCTAAGTTGTCCATATGTTTAATGCATGATGTTACTCAATGTGTTAGAGAAATTCTTTGCTTCCTTTTGATGTTGTAAATAATAACCAGTGAAACCCAAAGTCATACACAACAGAAGACTTGTAAAGCCTAGGCAACTGGGATTAAGTGGATTGTCCAAAGCCAAATGTTTAGGAAGTATTTGAGGCCAATTTTAACCAAGGAACTCCCATTTCTGGACCTGGTTTTCCATCCATTGCACCACCTACCTACAGCTCACTCACACATTTTTGACATCATATTTTAATTTGTTTCTCAATCATTGTATTTCTGTTTTTATGACTTCTTGCTTACTGTATATATGTATTATATATGTATATATTACTGTATATGTATATAGTATTACTATATATATGTATCTATATATTTTTCCAATGTAGTTACAATTCTTAGTAAATATTTTCTGATGTTTTGTGATAAGTGTTCTCTCTCTGTTCCCTCCTCTCCCACGTCTCCAAGAAAACAAGTAATATGATATAGGTTATATACACACAATCATGTAATACATAGTTCCACTGCGCTACCCTACTTAATTTTATAAGTAAGTGGGAGGTAAAGACAAATGGTGAAATATTTTTGGAGTGGAATTTGACAGAGGTCAGATGCCAAATTCCACTCCAAAAATATGATAAAACTCCTCCAAATGAATTCTGGAGTAGTATAAGACATAAAAATAAGTGTTGAAACAATGTTTAAGCCAAAAAAAATCTTGGAAAGCTTACATGAAAGATCAATTGTACTGGTATGGAAATGGAATTCAAAACAAAGAAGGCAAGCTCCACCTCAGCCACAGGTCTTGTGGGCAGATCAACGAGCAGAAAAACTTCTGGAGGGAGCTGTCAGTCACAGATGGTCAGATGTAAGGTCAGATACCTTTGTATCTGTGCTTGTAGCCATAGAGGAACAGAAAACCTGGTCACAGATACAACACAGAAAAAAAGTGTGTTTGTGGTTACTCATAGACAAAAGTATATATAGGCTGGGAGGAGTATTAAAGACATCTTTCCTTATGTCATTCTCCCGAGAAGAACTGGAAGTAGATATACTCCCAGAGCTATCTATGAAGGCAGTCACACAGGGAACCTGAAGCTTGGAACAGTGCTTCCTGAACCAAAGTAACAAAGCCAAATTTTAACAGTTTTTTTTTAAGTTAAGAAAAAAAGCAGGAATATGAGCAAACAACAACAAAAAGAAACTCAACACAGAAAGTTATTTTGGTGACAAGGAACACCAAAACACAAATTAATAAGACAACAAAGTCAATATTGCTTTATTTAAAGTATCCAAGAAAAATCTGAATCAAATGAGAGACATAAAAGATAAACTGGGAAATGAAATGAAAGTGACATAGGAAAATCATGAGGAAAAAGTAAACAGATTGATAAAAGAGGCACAAAAATGTTGAAGAAATTAATATCTTAAAAAAACAGAAAAGGCACAAAAATACACTTAAGAAAAGTCCTTTAATATATATAGTATACACACACGCGCGCGCACACACACACACACACACACACACACACACACACAAAAGGCACTGAAGAGAAAAACTTCTTAAAGACAGAATTGGCCTTTTGAAAAAGAGGTATAAAAATTCACTGAGGAAAATAATTTTTTAAAAAGTAGAATTGTCTGGATTAAAAAGGCAATACAAAAAACAAAAAAAACCTCAGTCAAGAAAATCCTTCCTTAAAAATTAGAATTGAAGAAAGAGAAGCTAATGGCTCAATGAGATATCAAGAAGTCATCAAACAAAGTCAAAAGAATGAAAAAAATTTGAAGAAAATGCAAAATATCTCATTGAAAAACAACTGACATTGGGAAAAAAATCCAGGAGAGATAAAAATTATTGAACAATCTGAATACTATGATCAACAAAAATCATTGGACATCATCTTTCAAGACATTATCAAGAAAAAAACTTCCCTAATATTTTAGAACAAGAGGGTAAAATAGAAATTAAAGAATCCAATGATTACCACTTAAAAGAGATCCCAAAAGGATAACTCCCAGAAATTTAACAGCTAAATTCCAGAACTCTCACTTCAAGGAGAAAATATTCCAAACAGCCAAAAAGAAAGAATTAAAATATGTACTATTAACCGTTACTAGGATTACTACATTTATATCTCAAAGAGATATTTAAAAAGAGAAAGGACATATATGTACAAAACACATTTAAAGCACCTCTTTTATGGAGGCAAAACCCAAGTTACAAGTGAAAAATGGCTACGTTAATCAAATCTGATTATAATAGAATAGTATTGTGATACAAGAGATGATGAGAAAAAAAGCCTGGAAAGACATATTAATTAAAGCAGTGAAATGAACAGAACTAGGAAAGCATTGTACGCAGTGATAAGAATACTATACAATGAATAGCTATGGATGATTTAAATATGCTTAGTAATACAGTGATCCAAAAAAATCCCAGAGGATGCATGATAAAAATAATGCTATCTACTTCTAGAGAGAAAACTGATTCAATATAAATATAGATAAAAGCAAACTTTTTTTCACTTTCTTACTGAATTTTTTGTTTGAGTTTCCTTCCACAAAGGGATTAATATAGAAAAAGTGTTGGAATGTACATGTAAAATCTATATCATATATATTGCTTACCATATTAGGTGGCTGACTATGGGTGTTATTCTCATGTTGATCTCATTCCAATGAGAGCAGAGTCCAAGCATTGCCTGCCACAACCCTCTTCTCCTCAACAGTACTGACTTTTAGGAATTTCTTCATGTAAAATACTTTATGCCCCTTCTGTCTTTCCTTTCCTCTTCTCCCTTTGTGTTCCTTTTTTTCCCCAGTGATTTTTGTTTTAATAACAGGTATGTTGGGAAGCTGATGGTTTGGCCAGGGCCAGATGTCAGCAAGACACTCTCCTCCCCCAAATCAGGAGCAGCAAGCAGAAAGATCTGTTCCCCTCAACACCCAGGAAACAACTCTTTAACTCCCTACCAACTGTCCCCTCACCCAAAGTTCTCCCAGGAGTGGGGGGGCTGGAATTCTGGGGGAGGCTTGACCCTGTATTTTGCAGGAAATCCATGCTGCCATCTTCCACATTACAATACCAACCCATCTAATTCTATTTACTCCTTTTCTTCTTTTATGTGTAATCCTTCTTAGTTCCCTAATAGTGTTAAAGTTCTTAAATACTTTTAATATCCTGAATTCGTTAAGTACCATACACATTTAAAATATCACAGAGACCTTAAATTCTTAATTATCACCTTGCAAAAATGAATGCACTCAATTCAACCTTACTGAAAAACTCTTTTCACTTTTATATTTACATTACTCTTCAATTTCTTTCTCTCTCTCCTTCCTCCCTCCCTTTATCCCTCCCTCCCTCCCTCTCTCTCTTTCTCTCTCTCTCTCTCTCTCCTCTCTCTTCTCTCCCCTGCCTTTGTATCCCTCTCTCCACCCCCCCCTTCTATTCTGGGTATTATTGTTGTCTGTTTTACTCTCTGATTTCCTTAGGTCTAAATTGGAATCAAGTATTTTGCAGGAAGGTTTCACCAATACCTCTTAATCACATTGTCTTCTTTTTGTTATTATTTGCTATTATTATTTATTTATACTATATAATGTATGCTGTTATTATTATTGATATTGCATAAACCTTACTTTGGTTATATTTGTAGGCATGTTTTCTCACCCCCCTCACCCCAGTATATTAATGATAGGGACTGTCTTTTTCCTCTTTTTGCATACAGTATCTGACACATAGTAGTTCCTTAATATGTGTTTGATGAGTGATTGAAATTATAGTCTCCTTTCTTTTCAAAACTAAGAGAACGTGGATATGAAACCATACAGATATTTTCATACTTAGTCATGGTAGTGATAAGATTTGCTAATTTCAACATCATTATTCTTTGTATAAATGAGCTCAATGGGAAAAGGTAGGAAGAGTTATATCTAGAAATAATGTTGATATAAAAATAAATCATTGATACAATATTAAAATTCCCAAAATGTCCTTTTACCCCCAGAGGTAATAATAAAAAAGGAATCGAACAAATTATAGAAAACTGCTCTCCCTCAAACAACTTATGGAGGTGTGAATGATTCCAAACATTCCAAAAAATAATTTACCATTATGTGAAGGAGGTTGACTAAAATGTTTAAAATCTTTGTTCCAGAGATTTTAGGATTACACAAAAAATTTTTTTTCACTCCACATATACTTAAAAATAACGTGATAACATTTTTATGTATAACAAAAAATTCTACAAAAATAATTTTTGCCAAATGGTTGTGATGGGATATAACTGCAAGAAATACCCAATATTAAGGAATGACAGAAATATGGAAAAATTTATATAAACATATATTATAAACTTAACCAGGAAATGACTATATATAGAGCCTATCTTGCCTCCTTCATCTTTGAAGAAACAGGAACAATTAGGAAGAGGTATGCCTTGTTTTCTCATATATCTTATTTGTGCTCATGATTCACCTCTAAATTTTCTTTTTTTTAACCCTTAACTTCTGTCTTGGAGCCAATACTATGTATTGGCTCCAAGGCAGAAGAGTGGTAAGGGTAGGTAATGGGGGTCAAGTGACTTGCCCAGGGTCACATAGCTGGGAAGTGTCTGAGGTCAGATTTGAATCTAGGACCTCCTGTCTCTAGGCCTGGTTCTCAATCCACTGAGCTACGCAGCTGCCCCCTTACCTCTAAAGTTTCAAAAAATGCCATTTCATTGTTTTGTCATTGATCTTTGTTCATATACTCAGATGTTTATTCCCCTTTACTTACATTAGTTGGAATCTCTAATTACTTTTGAGACTCATCTCAAGCACCATCTCCTAAATTGTATATGTCTTGATTATCCCAGTGAGTAATACTATCCTCTTCATATCTTGTATATAAAATATATACATAATATTACATGGTAAGTCTTTTAGAATTTCTCTCAATGAATTATTTCTCTGTGTAGGTGATGTTACTCTCCCAGGGTAATACAAGATTCTGTAAAAAAGGGATAGTTGTCTCTGTTTTGTCTTTATGTCTTCATAACTTTGAATGTTAAGGCTTACTAAATATTCCCTAAATTGAATTGAATCCACTTTTTCCATCTATATTTAGGTAATTAATTCTTTTGATGAAATTAAAAATACAAAAAGATCTCTTGTATTTATGGCTTTGTAAAAATGATTCAAATTATTTCAATTCAAAAAGCATGTATTTTATGACTGTTGTGTAGTAGATACACTGCCAGGTAATAGAGATACAAGAAAAGTCAAATATCCCTTCTTTACATTAGTTTATATTCTACAGGAAAGATTCAAAAATGCATAGCTATGCAATGGGAACAATCTACAAATATGCACACACATACATATATAAAAAAGAAGAGAAAACACACCTTGATGGGTGGAATGTGGTACAGATGACATTTGTGTATGATAGGTCATCTAAAGGAAATTAGGGATCAAAAGAAGAGATGAAAAGGGAGCACTTTCTAGGAATGTGATAGGCTTGGAAAGGCATGAAATTGGGAAATGGAATATTGTGAAGAGACGCAACTAGCTGGCTAGAGTATGTTTGTTGTAAAATATGCTGTTAGACAGGAAGAAATTAAGAGAAACCAGACTTTAGAAGACATTAAAGAGATTATGCTGAAAAATCTATATTGAGGCTTAGGGACAATACAAAGGTACTAAAACATGCAACAAGGGGAAGACATAGTTATATATTTTAGAAATGCATATTTGTGAGCTCATATGAATTATAGAGAAAAAAGAATGGAGCTAAGAAGGACACTTAATAATTGTTTTAGACAAGATGAGATAGAACTAATGAAAAACTGAACTAGGGTAAAATATTTTTCAAGTGGAGAGATGAGTATAAATGAAAGGATCAGAAATTTATGCTAGAAGCTACTTTGGAACCATAGTAATCTATTGATTCTCCTCTAGCTTGTCTTAATTTTTCAGGTGAGGAAACTAAGACTCAAAGGAGGAAGTCTCATCAACTCATCAACTAATAACTATAAAAGCTGGAATTTGAACCCAAATTCTCCCAACTTAGTTTCATGCTCTGGTAACTATGCTATGGTTATGTACATGAATGAAAAAGAGGCTGACGTAAATGTTATGATACTTGCTAGCTGATCATGTTTGAGAATAAGTGAAAGTGGGCAGTCAATGATGGTGCTGAAGTTGTTAAACTGGCTTTGATTAGAAAGCTGTTACTGCCCTCACCAAAGTCATCCTTAGGGCATAAAGACCTATCTTGCTTCAAAAGGCAGCTGGGTATATAGTTAATGCCAACTCTTTAAACTTACACAAGAAAAGAGCTGAGAAAAATTGCTGAAAGTCTGAAAGTGACTCTGATGATTCAGTCAGCAGGAAATAATTGAAAATAGCAGCATTATCCAAAACACCGATGGGGACGATCACGAAGTGCATTGCTCAACAAAGTTCTCGTCTTAGAAATCAGCGATTGACAGTTTTAGGTAACCTTGCTCATTTCACTGAGATGCAGATTTCTTTTTCTTTTTTGCCATGAGGCACATAGAAGAGATGACTTCTCCCAATGAAATGTGAGGGAAATCATTTTGGAAGCACTTACTGTAATCACATTCATACACTACTGTGGGCAGAGGAATAAAATAAAATCTTGTCTTAGGCTGGATACAACAATTTGAAATGACTTGTGGAAAATTGGAATTCTTGCCACTAACAGAATGCATAACATTTAGAGGGAGTTATCTTAATTTTAAAAAGAGTATTGTTAGACTTATCATTGTTTTCCTTTTGACTGACAGGTGTTACTTGAGGCTCTTGAAGGAGGGGAGACTATGGAACCCATAAAGCTAATGTTTTTCTTCTTTCGAATCTAATAGGAAATATATGCAGTTTGGGATAGTCAGAATATAATCTATTTAATTTCCAACGCGCTGACCATTGGCACTTAAAATCAGCATATATATAGGATTATACCAGGGAAAATCAAAATAAGAGGCTTAATTCCCTCAAAGAAAAAAAATAGAATGGTGAAGAACAAAGGAAGGAAGGAAAGGATGAAGAGAAAGTAAGAAAAAAAAAAGAAAAATGTCTTTAGATGAGGCAGTCTTTAACCAATGAGAAAAAATGAATTTTATATAAAATATATCCTTCACATAAGGATATCAATTCTGATTTATCTTAAAAACAAGAACTGGGTCAAATTGTTTGTGGGATCAAATGGTAATAGATGGACAGTCCAAATTTTACACTGCTACACAAAACATTAAAATCAACAAAGCATAGCTTTCAGCACATTAAGTAGAGTTTCTATGAGGGATTTGTGGAAAAATAAGCAAAAAACAAAAAGATGGAGAGGAGACTTACAGAATAGCTAAAAAAATAAAATTAGTGGAAATTAAACCCTGACATTTTCAAATAATTATATATATATATATTTTCTTCATCCTCATAAAATTCCTAAGAAAAAGAAGCTATAATAATCCCCACTTGATGGATGATTAGACTGAGGCTTAAAAAACTTCAACTATTTCTGAGTATTATATAACCAGTAAGTATCTGAGGCAAGATTTGAATCCCAGGCTCCTGTTCATAGTGGTAGTGAGAGGTTAATTCACTTGCCTAGAGCCACAACACATGTATGTTTCAAGGGTGAATTAAGTTTAAGACTCAGAGGAAACTGGCTTTCTATCCACTACATTAAATTGCCTCTCACAATATTCTCAGTTAAAATTTAACAAAAAATAAAGAATCAATAAATCATTGATTTCATCGTTGTAAGGTAGCTCAGATGTCATCACAGATCACATGAGGCTATTGTAAAAAGCACTAAATCTGGAGATAGATGGAAGACCTGAATCCCAATCCTTGCTTTATCATTTATTGCCTTGAACAGCTTGTTTAAATGTTTTCCTTTTCTTGTCATTAGTTTCCTTATCTGGACAAGGAGTGAGTTCCACTAGAGAGCCTCTTAAAGTGCTTCAGTATAAAATCCAGGATCCAAGGATATCATATACATTAGAACACTTTCTATAAGCTTCCAAAAAAACCTTGGGACATTTAGTTATACTTTCTTTGGGAAAAATGTATTATTTGCTTTACCAGTGATTCCCAAAGTGGGTGCTACTGCCCTCTGGTGGGTGCTGCAGTGATCCAGGAGATAGGTGATGGCCACAGGTACATTTATCTTTCCTATTAATTGCTATTAAAATTAAAAAATAATTTCCAGGGGGCTAAGTAAAATTTTTTCTGGAAATGAGACGGTAGGCTAAAAAATTTTGGAAACCACTGACTTATACAGATTATATTTCTTTGAAAGAAACCCTGATTGTGAGGATTTTTTGTTTATTTTCTAAAGAATTCTATACCTTAAAATATATTACCAATATTTTTGATTTAGGCTTGATCAGTGATTACATTTACATAGAAAATGTTCAAATCAAGCAACATATAAACAATTATTGTCTATTATGTGCCAGGCACTGGGTCTCTCTACAAGGATAGTAGAAATTCTGTACAATTTATCTTACAGAGTTGTTTGGTAAATTAAGGGGTTAAGTAACATGCCCTGGGTCATCTGGTCTGTCTGTATCAGTGGCAAGCCTAGAAACTCTGTTCAAGTCATCACCTTATCCACTTTGCCTCTGCTTTCATGTATTTTTAATAAATTTATATTTATTTAATTAAATATTTCACAATTACATTTTTAAAATTAGCATTTTAAAATTGAATTTTGATTTTCTCACTCCCTTCTGACTTACCCTCACTGCTTCCAATAGGATATCAATTATACATGTGAAGTAATGCATTATATATTGTTTGTATTAACTATCCTGCAAAACAAAACATGCAAAAATCAACAAAAATCAAGTTTAGGAAGAGTGCCACAATATGCACACAGAGTTCACCAGTTATTTCTTTCGAAGTGGCCAGAACTCACCATGGATTTTTTGAACTTGTCTTGGATCAATGTCTGGATCAGAGAAACTAAGTCTTTCATTCCTGATCAGTTTTATGATATTGATATTAACTGTGTGCAATATTCGCCTCATTCTACTAATTTCTCTTTTCATCAGTTCTTATAAGACATTCAGGACTTTTGAAACCGTGTTATTTTTCCTTTCTTATAGTACAATAATATTCCATCACAGTCTTATACCATAATTAGTTTGTCCATTTTTCAATTGACAGACGCCTCCTCAATGTCCAATTATTTCCCACTCCAAAATGAACCACTATAAATATTTTTTTTGTAGAAATGTTCCTTTTATTCTTTTTATTTTAATCTTTTTGGGATACAGACATAATACTGGTAATGCTCAGCCAAAGGGTATGTATTTATATATGTATTGACAGTCCTTTGCATATATTTCCAAATTATTCTGAGTGGTTGTATCAACAACATCAACAATGCATCATTAGTATCCCAATTTTTTCATATCCCCTTCAATATTAATTAATTTCCTTTTCTGTCATATTAATCAATCTAAGATGTGTGAGATGCTATCTCAGAATAATTTAATTTTGCATTTCTCTAGTCAATAGTGACTGTTTTATTATTTGACTATTGATAGATTTTAGTCATATTATTGGACCACTTCTTTATTAGAGATTGGCTCATATTTTATATAAATTTATTTCTATTTTATATCTGGTGGAGAAATGAAGCCTTCTTCAGTAAAATAATTTGAAAAGAGTCCCTAGTTCCCTGCTTTCAATCTAATTTATATTGTATTAGTTTGGTCTCTATAAATTGTACACACAGAAAGTAAGGGAGAGGAGGAGAGAGGGAGAAAAAGGGCACAATCAAGAAAGAGAGTAAGGGCAAAGAAGAAAAAGAAAGGAAAAGAGAAAAGGAAAGGAAAAAGGGGATAGATATAAAGGAAAGAAGAACTAAAAGACCTATTAGAGATTTGAGAAATATTTGGAGGTTCTATCTCTACATAAGACCCCTTCCACCTAACACTTTTACCTATAACTGTAATTTCCCCATTTCTTTTGTCCCTTTCTTTAACACTTGGACAAAAGTTTCAAAGGGCTTCTTCTTGGCTCTGGGGTACTACAAATTGCAATAATAAATCATAACATCAAAGAATATATATTTAGGATAGCAAGTGACCCTTTAAGATCATCTAGTGAAAAACTTTTAAAAATGAAGCAGCTGAAGCACAGAGGAGATTAGCAACCTTTGAAAGATCACACAGGAAGCTGTGCTGAAACCCAGCATCACTGACTATAAATCTGATTTCTTTTTACTTTTTCATATAACCATCCTCTAAATACTGCTGTGAAATTTATGAATAACTGAGGTAAAAATACTGCTTTTACACAATCCACATAAAAGTCTCCAGTCGGTTTTGCTAATCTGGGCAACAGCTGTGGGCCAAACACATTGCCCTTCATTTATTCTGTAACAGGTTGACACTGAGAGGAAAAACATGAATAAATGTAAAACCTCTAGGTAGAGTCAATCTGCTCATGCTTGTATGAGCCCAAACTGGGCATGTGTCTGCTACCAGCCTGGGGCATCTACCTCTGGAGTGCCTAGTTATTGAATCCAGTAGGAAAGATCTTTTGATTTTTGAAATGCCAGTGATTAGTCAGGGTCAACCAGAGAAACACATTTCTAGGAAGGAAAAATGGAGAAATGATCTAAGTGCCTAGGGTGATATTGAAGAAGTAGATTAAAAATATCACAAAAGAAATAGAAAGGTAAGGACCGGATGATTGGGTTTTGTAATAGAATTGCTGAAATATATTTGAAGTGAATTTCTTCTGTGACTTACTGCTTGCCTAGTTGCTGGTCAGCAGGGTGATTCTTTGGCAGTCAATTTCTTATTGACGCATAATCTTACTTTTAAATTTCAATTTAATTATTTTTTATAACCTGAAATATAAAAAAGAGAATACATAGATATGACAATTCCTCCTTTTTGAGAATATTATAGAATATAGAATACAGAAATAAAAAAAAAAGGAAACCAAATTAATGACAAAATGTTACCATTTCCTCATTGATTCAACCAAATTTATTCAAAAAGTAAGGTCTTTGATGTTATGGAAGGACCTTTGGCAATGATGTTCAAAGCTTTGGTTTTTAATCAGGGCTCTGTCACAAACCCTCCGATAAATAGCATTAATCTCTGTTTTAACTACCCCCTCTATAAAATGAGGAGGTAGGATTTCAACAAAGATTGTTAATTTGAAGTCGACTAATTCTCAAGGGATCTATGGGTAGGTTTCAAGAGGTCTATGGAGTAAGATGGGAAAGAAATTACCCTTTTGTTTTCTCTAACCTCTAACAGACATTTACCTTTCTTTTCATTTAACAGTGTAGATCACATGCATTAATCATTCACAAAATGTCCATAAGCTTCACCAGTCTATGAGAGATGTTCATAAGAAATACACATAAATATTAAAAATCTCTTAAATAGAAGACCATGAAGGTCCCCTAACCTGTAAATGCTATTATCCCAGAAAGTTATATTCCATGTCTACATATAAATACATAAATAAGCTAGGCATAGGACTTTCAACAATATATTTTTTACTCTATTAGGGAACAGTCAGATAAAGTATACTTGTTTCTTTTTTGTAACATGACAGAAAGGCCTCTCTTAGAGAGGAAGCTTCTAGGAGATTTTTGGAATACATATGTCAAAAAATACCCTTGTGATTGTGCTCATGACCTATTATAGGTATTTTATCTAAATCCTCAATGAAAATGTGATCTAAAAAATAGCCAAGAGTATAACTACATTTCTCCTACTTAGGAATATGTTTGTTGGATGCTTTGTACACAATATCCCTAGATGTAACCTTAGCAAACAAATAAATGTCTTAGTTTCATTCCTTCAAGAATAATCTAGAGGAAGTTACAAAATATATGCTTTGGGATGTCTGTCTTTGTGTGTGGATTTTTATTCGTATAGATAGAGACCATCTTTTTCAAAGTCTTCATTAAGTCATAAAGAAAGTTATTTCACAGGGAAGGCAAGAACCTGCCCAACATCAGAAAGATATGAACAAGGATTTCACATAAGATCTGGATCTGGAAAGACAAGAGAAGAATATTGTCATAGAATGGGCCTGGGCTATAAGTCAAAATTTTACAATCAATGTGGATCCTTTCAAAGCTGCCATTGTGACCTCATCTAAACTTTCACCTGGCTACTACATTTTACATATTGTTATTTCTACAAACCACAAATTTCATGACAGGTGCCTGACTGCCCATGTATGAATACAAAATACAAAGGAAAGTTCTATGGTATTCTGCCCTTGAACGTTCCCCGTCTGGCCATAATGAAATAAGATTCAAGGTTATGATCCCAGGAACTTCTGTAAGGACATGCTTCTCAAGACTGTGAATGACAGGGCATCTTGGGTGAATTAATTATCTGGCTTTAGTTCTCAGGAACACCTCTATTTAGATATTATTTATTAAACACTCAGAATATTTGGTCTATGAATTGGAGATCTCTTAGCATTCTGTTAAAAAAATAGGTTTTGGTGCTTAGAATGAAATAGACTTTGGAAGAAAAAATACTTTAAGCTTAAGCAATGCTCCAAAAAGTTTGAAAAGGAAAACTAGGTATTACAAAACCCCAACTTTTGAATATATTTTCTCCCCTTTGCAATAAAAGAAAAAAATTGTTAGTTTCTCATAAATCTAGATGAAATATTCTGAATGTCTCAATTCACCATACATATAGTCTCTTAGTATATCAGAGATTAAATCACAGTAATTATCTAGACCAACATTTATTGATGAAATAGGAATCCTTTCTCCTATATTACCGACAAGTGGTCATTCAGACAACACTTAAATATCTTCAGCAAAAAGAGAAATCACACTGAATATGCAAACATACACATTTACTTCTCCCCTTCCTACAATACCTTATACACACTCATAGGATTTTTTTCCTTATCATTAATTAAAAAATCTGAAATGATGACAATATGAGTCAGAAAATCACAGAATTCGAGGGCTGCAAAAGTAGAGCAGAAGTGATCTGGTCCATAAAACGCAGTTCTTAATATATCAAACACAATGAGTGGTAATCTAACATCATCTTGAAGACCTTCAAGAAGGGAAAATTCATCACCTCTGAAAGATTCCTTTATACTTTGAAATAGTTACAATTATATGATATTCCTAATATTTATTTTACCCCTGCTGTAATCCAATATAAATTTGCATCTTTTTAAGGGTATTTTTCTGTTGTTTTTATTAAAAAAGGAAAAAAAAACAATTCAGAAATCTTTTGACAAAAAGGCAAGGAAGATTTGGCACTCAGAAAAATACCAGGGTAGAAAATCACAAATGTCTGAACCCAACGCTGTCACTCCCCAACCTCACAGCAGTCAGGCAAGGGGACCGTTTGAGTGCACTGGGGAAATGCATGCATGCAACTCTGAAAAACTGTACAACTTAGAAACCCTATAAACATTATTAAAATCTACAACTGTTTTTGCCTTTTTATAAAGGTTTTTTTTAATATATCAAAAGGCCTGCTTTAGTGACATGCTAGTTCCACCAGAAAATAAACACCCCCCCAATAACATGGTTAAGTTGACCAGCCAACTCATTTTTTACCACCTATTCTCCCCTCCCCCCAACTTACGTGAGCTTCAATGTGTGCTTGTTAAAATTACAGCCACCAGGTGGTTCCTGCTGCCTTATATATGGATGAGAAAGAGGGTGGTCAAGAAACCCAACCACAAGCTGAAAAGATGGACAGCCACCAAAGCTGCCTTTTTTTGCCCCAATTCCTTCTAGCACTCTTTGCTCCCTGCTTCTGATCACCCCCCTTCCCACCTACTGCCACCTTTCTTTAGCTTAAGAGCCAGTCTTTAATCCTGTTCTATATAACCCCCTCCCCTAACATACAAACACCCTATATAGTTTTTTTGTTTTTAAATTTAAATATAAAAATACTACTCTGCTTTGGGTGAAGGGAGGATGGATGAGTGGCAAGAAGGTTCCTTTTCTCTTTCTAAAGTTGAGCAATCCCCATTGGTTCACACAGCCTACTGACTATCTTCTGGCCAAGAGTTTCCCCCTCTAAGACCAGGGAAAATATAGAGATGCCCATACAGCTAAAAGACAAAGGGCTTGTTTTCCTGCCTACCTAAGCTGAGACAACCACCCCATACTAATTCTTATCTTTAAAGAAAAGTAGGTTATACAGTCTCGTGTATGAATTTAATACTCCTCTCCACTCCACCAAAAAAAAAAAAGTAATTTCCTCCCTCTACCCATTTTCCATTCCCCCAACCCCACACTGGCCTCCCTCAAATATTTACTCTTTTATTTTTTTTCCCTGGAAGCCATAAGTCTCTGTCGATGTACAAACTTGATTAGATGGAAGCAGTGGTTATGTTCCCCAACCCCTTTTCCCCATTAACATACTATTTCTCAGTCTTCAAAAAGTCCTCAATGATGGGAAAAGATTAAAAACAATCACCCAACCCTACTCCCTTTCCCCCACAAAAGAAAAGCAAGAAGTTTTCTGTGGGCACAAAAAAACATGGTATTTTGTGCCCTGAGTTACATCTAGTAGGGAAACGTGGAAGAGGAGACAGGTGAGGTGGAAAGGGGAATGAGAAAAGGGTTATGGGGTGGGGGAAACAGAAGGTATCTGTAGGTCTAGTCCACTTAGTTTTTGTACTGAAAGGGTTCATCTCTTGTCTCATTGAGGAGACAGGTACGGGTCACAGTTGGCAGAGGGGCGGGCGATCTTCAAGGTAGCCCTTCTTCTCCTGCCCAACCGTCCTGGGAATGCGGATGCTGGCACGACGGTTGGCCACACCAGCAGAGAACTCATTGATGTTGGTGGTCTCATTGAAACCCGTCAGGCGTCGGGCATTGTCCAGACCCCCTTTGGGATCATAGGCTCGGATGTGATATTGGTGTCTCTTGCTGAGTCTCTCGATTGCTTCTTCAATATGCTTTAGACCATTCTCCTCTCTCATGGCCTTGGTACTGAAGTTAGTGTGGCAACCAGCTCCATTCCAGTTCCCAGGGATTGGCTTGGGATCAAATGATACAATCATTCCAAAATCTTCACACACTCGATGGAGGATGAAACGAGCCACCCAGAGGTGATCTCCCATTTCAATCCCTTCACAAGGTCCTATCTGGAACTCCCACTGAGCTGGCATCACTTCAGCATTTGTCCCCCCAATTTTGACTCCAGCATACAGGCAAGCACGGTAATGAGCTTCTGTTATATCTCTTCCATAGGCTTTGTCAGCTCCCACACCTCAATAATACGGACCCTGGGGCCCAGAGAAGCCGTTAGAAGGCCAA
The DNA here is from genome assembly GCF_016433145.1 of Gracilinanus agilis. Taxonomy (NCBI): domain Eukaryota; kingdom Metazoa; phylum Chordata; class Mammalia; order Didelphimorphia; family Didelphidae; genus Gracilinanus; species Gracilinanus agilis. The sequence goes on from NC_058131.1 coordinate 703,354,209, forward strand.
ACAAAAGGGTGTCCATCTGTTCCCATGAGAGTATACTCTTGCTCCATACCAAACCAGGGTTTGTGGTTGGAGACCATATCTGTTATCCGTTTACAGGTATAGCTCAAATTCGTCTCTGCAGGCTTTCGATTATACTTGAAAACTTTACAGAGAACCAGTTTGTTGGGATCCTTTCAGAAGGGGTCTCAGAACAGAGCAGCAGGAATGAGGTACATGTCACTGTTAGAGCGTTCAGACTGAAAAGTGCTGGAGCCATCAAAATTCCATTCAGGTAGATCATCAGTGCTCTTGGGTTCACAGTCTAGGGTTCGGGTTTTACAGCATAGACCTTCATCAGTGCCATCAATCCAGATATACATAGCCTGGACTTTGTTGCCTTGAGGCAGGTTCAAGTATTGCTGCTTGATGCTTTTGTTCAAGTGAGAACTAGCCAAGGTGGCCATGGTGGAAGTTGTCCTGGGCCTGGAAGCGTGCAGAAACTAGACGCCAAAGGCGAGGGCTCAAGGCGATGGTGGCACTGCCAGCTGGGCTGGTGGGAAGTTCTAGCTGGTGGCCGTGGCGGTAGCACTAGTGGCAGCTGTGGCTGTAATAGAGAGAGCGGCTTCCATTCTCAGCTCTGCCATAAATTTGCATCTTTGAAATTTCTATTCCTTGCTATTTTTTTCATCATCTGGGACCAAACAAAAAGTCTAATCTCTGTTCTAGATAACATCTCTTCAAATACATGAGCATAGTTATAATACCTTCTCTCATTTTCCTCTTTTCCAAGCTAAATATCCCAGTTTCTTCAAATGACATTTATATCCATATCCTTTATCCATATCATATCCATATCATATCACCATTTTGGTGATCCTTCTATGAAGGCTGTCAAGTTTATCAGTGCCCTTTCCAACTTGTGTCATCCAGAACTGAATTCGATATACTAGAATTCACCTGAAAAATAAAAGAATGAAAAGATGATCAAGTTTTATTCTTTATATCTTATTTAATGTGACCACCAAAATCCAAATTTTTTTATCTGCCAAATTATAATGCTGACTTATAATGATATTTAAATATTTATGCAACAATATTTAAGTCCCCTAAGATTTTCTGCACTTTGTCATATAAACTGTTGCCTAACCCATGACTCCTCCATCTTGCACTTATAATAATTACTTATTAATACTTAGTTCTTTTTATCTGAGCATAAATTTCCACTTAACTTTTTAAAATTTCAAATATCAAATTCTTCTCTGTGGCCTATACTTTTACAGTTCATTTGAATCTTGACTATTATACATTCTGTTTGATTTTTATTTTTTCAAGGTATTGGCAAATTTGATTAATTTGCTATTTATCCATTTATCATAACAATTGGAAAACATGATCAGGCCCAAAACTAAGCAGAGATTCTTAGTTTTGGGCTTGATCATGTTTGGGGAATCTCTATTTCATATCTCTAGTACTACTGACATTTCCTTATTTACTTCTTTCTGAATTAGACCATTTACTCATTTTAAAATTTATTATAATCTTGGACACATCTCTTCTTCTCTATAAGAGGATTATGAAATATTTTGCCAAATAATTTCTTAACATCTTGGGAAATTCATTCCACTAATGTACTAGTTTATTAACTGTATTAAAAACATCTGCAAATTCTCTCTCACATCCCAATTTTTTCAACTTGTCTGTCACCAGCAAGAAGAGGGAATAGTCAATTCCTCTCAAATATTCCCATAATTTCTTGCCTGGTATCTGCTTCTTCTATATGAATCACATTCAAAAATAATTTTTCATCATTGCTTCCACTATATTTTGAAGTATAAGGTAGGCCAATTTGTTCAGCTTTAGGCAGAGAAAGAATGAGAGACTTTAAGTATGTATCTGATATGTGAAATCCCCCTATCAATTCAAGATAGAGTTGTTTCCTTGGGGATATACTTAAAAAGTCTAGACATACTTCTATTCCAATATAAGGTGTCAGATAGTAGGTTTTACTAAAATCATCCTCAAAATAATATAATGCTAAATGACATTAACAACATATTCTGTTTCTCCCAGGATATTATATATGTATATATATATTTTTTGGTTTGGACTTGAAATTTCATCAGTAGAGGAACTTACTGGGTAAAAAATCATTCAATCCAAAAATATGTAGAATTCATCTGGAATGTATAGTTCTATATATGCCTTTTGACACTAATACAATGATTTTTTTTCATGGTCACACAGTGTTCAGATGAAAAGTTGGATCCCATGTTGATGACTGAGATTAGCCATCTCCGTTTCATTATGACACATTGCCTCTTGTAGACAGGCAATGGATGACAGACTGGTAGAGAGAAGATAGAAAGATATGTGGATAAATTGGTAATTGCAAATAGAGATAAAATTAGATTTTCATCTATTCATATAAAATATAATATATACATATAATCTTGATTATATATTATATACTTTATATCTATCTACCTATCTATCTATTTAACATGTAATCTTACTTGATCCTCAAAACAAAAATAAGAAGTAGTCATTTGGGAGGGGACTGCTCTCCTCTCCTACTCTACATGCTCGGGAAGACATTTCTGTCATCACCTGCCCCTCTGCCCAGCAGCCTGATGGGAGTGCTTCCTCCCTCACCTGTCTGGGGTAAGGAGGAAGTTCTGTGTTACATGAGGGTTGCAATTTGGGCAATCGGACTCTAAAAGTTTCACCATCACTGTACTAGATCATCCAAGAAAGAGAAGCCTCAATAGAGAATCACTTTAGTGAATTCCTGAAAATACATCAATCTGATGAGACCATCCTCCCCACCACTGCAACAGTAGAGTAGCCTTCTGAATTTTCTTTTACATTTAAAGGATGATGTGTCCAGGGAGAACTAGTAACTGTGGTGTGAGGGCTTTCTGTCTGCTGGTGTGGACTTTCCTACCTCAAATATCTCTTCTTTTCATACATTGAAATAATTTTCCTAAAGTGTAGGTCTGATCAAATACAAAATGCTATGTTTGTCATTCAAAGCTTTTCATAACCTAATCCTCTTACCTTTCCAGCCTTCTTATGCCTCATTCCCCAACACATGTGCTTCTATCATGTGACATTGGCTTCCTAGATATTCCATGAACAAAACTGTCCCATATCTCAGTGTCCAGGAATTTTCTTAGTCTGTTCCTCAGGTCTAGAACAATCCCTTCTCTGCTAACTCTACTGACCCCCTGTCTTCCCTTAAATTTCAACTAAAATCCTATATCTTACTGGAAGACTTCTACAACTCCTGTTAATTTTAGTGCTTTCCCTTTGTTAATTATTTTTATTTATCCTGTATATAGCTTACTTTGCATATATTTGTTTCCATAATGTTTTCTTGATTACAATGAAATCCCCTTGAGAACAGGGATTATTTTTTAATCCTTTTTTTAATACTGAGTGAATAGCATAGTACCTTAATAACATAACAATGATAACATAACTAATGCTTAATAAATGTTTTTTGATAAAAAAAGTAGCTATTTGCCTCAATCAACAAAAATATTCATCCTAGAGTTAGGAAAATCTGTGATTAGAGTTGGATTCAGACATTTACTTACTATGTGACCTTGGAGAAATTATTTTACTTCTGTCCGTCTTTGCTTCCTCAACTGTAAATAGGGATAATAATAGAGCCACCCTTGAAGGGTTGTGGTGAAGATCAAGTGAGTTAATATTTGTAAAGTGCTTAGCAAAGTGTTTTGTGCATAGTAGGTACTATATAAATGCTAGCCATTTTTATATGAGATAGAAATATATAAAATCATAACCAATTAATATTTATATAATTGTATTAAGGTTATTTGATCAACCTTCTAATTTTAAAATGTAGAAATTGAGTGCCAGGCTGGTTCTTTTGTTTCCTATTAGTATTATTTAACAATAAATAATTTTATTAGTTTAAAAGTATAATAATGTCCACAACAGTAATAATTATTATTATTAACTTTGTCATTATTGTTTCTGAATGATTATATCAATATATCTGATTGTTTTAAGTCATCTTACTCTGTTCTAAAATTGACTTTTGGGTGACAGTAAGACATGGTTAATCAATCAAGACTTAAGTGCTTACTCCCATGTCAGTTATTTACTAGCTGTGTGGACAAACACAAGTTTCTTAATCTCTATAAAAGTCAGTTTCCTCTTCTTCTCCCATATGTAAAATGAAAAAAAGTTGAGTTGGCTTCTCTAGATCTCTCTTCTTATGATCCTCCAGATAGAATTACTGATGACAGTCTTCTTCTTCCTTCTCCTTAACACCCAAAGCCCTTGTCATTATCTACTTCTCCTTTTAGAAAAGATATTATCTGGAGATATTATTTCATATAATATTTTAACTAAAGCAACTGACATTTCTGTCTACAATACTCTCTGTCCTTGTTGTTTTATATGGAATCCAATTTATTGTAAAATCTCCTATAGGAGAACTTGACTCATTCTTGCTCTTCTTAATACCCACTTTGTATTTACTTTACATAAATTTCCTACAACCTTTTTTTTAATTTTTTTAAACCCTTAACTTCTCTGTCTTGGCTCATAGGTGGAAGAGTGGTAAGGGTGGGCAATGGGCATCAAGTGACTTGTCCAGGGTCATGCAGCTGGGAAGTGTCTGATGCCGGCTTTGAACATAGGACCTCCTGTCTCTAGGCCTGCCTCTCAATCCACTGAGCTATCCAGCTGCCCCTCCTACAAACTTTTTAATGTATTTTTGATATCTTTATAGTTGAAAATAAGTTCCTTGAAGATGAAGTAATGTATCCATAGTATACATTAGGAAGTTTTCTTCATGGAAGTGATGCAATTAATGCTTGCTAAATAAAGTTAAACTTTATAATATTAAGAGAAAAGAAAGATTGAAACCAAGAACAAAAGAAGGAAGGAAGAAAGGAAGGAGGGAAAGAGGAGCACTGTGTCTATACTAGATGTATAGGAAAAGAGAAAGTAAAGTAAGCAGTTGGAAAAGCTTGTGAGAATCAATACATGTGAAATCATGCAAAAATATTCAATTATAAAAAGATGTTGCCAAAAAAGAAAACAAATAGAATAAAGAAAGTGAAAAAATATACTGCAGTCTTAATTTAGAGAAAGTCAATTCTCTCTGGAGGTGAATCGCCTTTTTCATCATGGGGCTTTTAGAATTGCTTGAATCATTGCTTTGACCTGAATAGCTAAGTTTTTCACACTTAATCATTGTTATAACATTTCTATTACAGTGTACACTGTATTCCTGGTTCTACTCATTTCACTTTACATCAGTTCATAGTAGTCTTCCCAGATTTTTTGATACCATCCTCCTCAATATTTCTTATTCAATAGTGTTATATCATAATTATATACTATAATTTGTTCAGCTCTTTCTGAATTCTTAATCATCCCCTTAACTTCTAATTTTGCCACTACAAAAAATGGTACAAATATTTTTGTACATATTAATCTTTTATCTCCTTGAGGTAGAGATCTAGAAATGGTAAATTTTTGGACATAGTTCCAAATTTTTCCTCAAATTAGTGGAACAGTTCACAGCTCGCCAAAATTTCATTAGGGTACCTATTTTTTCATATCCCTCCAATATTTATCCCTTTCCTTTTCTTGTGCCAGAACTCTTCTTCTATGTTTTCCCTCTTAGTGCTCTGTGTTTTGGGGAATGGCTTGTCTATAGGTCACTGTCCTATTTATCTTTTAGAACCTCTGACCAAAAATAGCAGGGAGTGGTTTGGAGCAGAGCATTATGACTTTGTATTAGGAAAAGAGAAAGTAACGTAAGCATCTGGAAAGGCTTGTGAGAATCAAGGATCACTGGGAATGAAGGAGAAAACCTGTGTATGAATCCCTGCAATACCAGGCACTAATCATGTGACCTTGGACAAGTAAAAACTCTGAGCCACAAAGTTTGCACAATGGGCCTGATAGAGGGTTAATGAACATCACCAGTATGATGAAGTATGTTATAAACTCTACATAGAATAGAAATGGAAGGTGCTATATTTATCTGGGATAACCCCATTAATACAAGAGGATAGCTAGTGGTACAACATTTATCATATTAAGGTGTACTGAAGGAATGTTTAGGAAAGAAATGACTCAGGGAAGAGATAACACCATCTTCAATTATTTGAAAGGCTTTTTATAAGGAAGAGGATTAAATTTATTCTGCTTGACCTTAAAGGGTAGGTCTAGAAGCAAAAGTTGTTGTTCTGTCATCTAAGTCTATTAAGTGTCTGATTCTTCATGACCTCATTTAGGCTTTCTTGGCAAAGATGCTGGAATGTTTTGTCATGTCCTTCTCTAGCTTATTTTATAGATGAGGATGAATTAGAGGCAAATAGGGTTAAGGGATCTCCCCAGAGTTAAATGGTTATTAAGTGGTTGAGGTCAGATTTGAACTCAGGAAGACGACACTTCCTGACTTGAGGCCTCACATTCTATCCACTATACAACCTGACTAGTTGCCTGGGAGCAGTAAGTGGAAATTAAAAAGACATACGTTTTAGCTTGATTTTAGGATAAGCTTCTAATCATTAAATGTCCCCAATAGTGTCCTGGGTTTTTTCCAGATGAAATGTACTCCCCAAGCAGAGGATCAGAGATGCCTTGCTTGTTTTGTGCATTGTAGTAGAAAACCTTTTGGGGGAGTTAAGTCTGAATAAGATCATTGCAAATAGTCCTGACAAATCTGAAAAACTGAGATTTCTTAATTCCTTATACTAGGGGAGCAAATAGCCTTTAAATTTTTTGAGAATGATTATATGTTTTAATAGTTTTTGATAATTTTCTACTGAACTCAAAGTGGAACAGGAATATAATTTAATATAATTTGGACCTTTTGCATATGATTTTTAAAAATTAGGAAACAAAACTTAATTTTCAGCCAAGATTTATATTAATATCTTTCATTTCAGTGCCAAAAAGCCATACCACCATCCAAAAAATATCCTTTAGTCATACATTTATCACAAGAACTTCCAAATTAGTAAGAAAATATATGAACTATCAGAAAAAAGTGGCTCTTCCTTTGAGAAATCTAATATGCAGTAAATTAAGAAATGTCAATAACTCAGAAATATTAAACTGTATGCTCTTGCTTTAGGAGGAAAAAAATAACAATTCCTTTATTTGTCACTGAAAGGTGATAACAACCTCGCTCCAGGTTAATTTTACTAGCTTATTACACATTAATTTCCTTTACACATTCTTATTCTACTATGTTAAAGTTTTTCCTATATTTCAGCCTATCTCCTATTTCTATGCTTTTGCACAGGTTTCTCCTACTGGTTAAAGTCCTTTCCTTCTTTTCCTCTGCCTCTGAAATCATCTGTTTCCATAGGTAACTCTGCTCATATGACATTGCCTATAGGAGGTCTTTCCCCCAATCCAATGTTCCTTTTCTTTAAAGGACCCCTCACATACTTAAGTATTTATATAAACTTTAATATGTCATAAATTTACTTCTCTGTGTAAATGACAGCTCTTCTAATCCAAAGCAATATGAGGTCAATAATGTCAGAGGTAGTTCTGTTTTTGTCTTTGAATACTAAGGGTTCATGGTGGTGAACCCATGGCACATATGTTGGAGGGGGTGTTTGTTTTCCCCTTTCCACATGCACCTGCAAACATTTCTAACATCACACACCATCTCTTCTCAGCAACCCGATGGTAGCACTACCTACCCTACCTCCCTCCCCTGTCTGGGGTAAAGTGGGGTGAGAATGGGGGATTCGGTCTCTAAAAGGTTTGCCACTACTACTCTAGGTCATCTTTATTCTAAGTTCAGACCTCTGTGTTCTACTCAAGGTAATCTCTACAATGTTGAATGATTTATGTAGTCATTTCTGACTACGATCAAGGCAATACTGGTGCTCAAAACTCAAGGGAAAAGTAGGAGACTTGGCATTTGTTGTTAGCAATTATTTATGATAGGGAACATTTAATGATCATAAGAAATTGTCTTCAAAGCAAGGAAAGACTTGTTTTGAATATAGGGCTTTTATTTTTAAATATACTTGGTACCCAAAAAGGGAAATAAATAAATCCTAATTTTCTTTTGCAAAGATAGTAAGCATTTAATTTGTATAGTTCCTTACAATGAAGCATTTTCTAATATTTCCCCTTAAATGAAACTTACCTTTTGTTCCTAAATTTATATTTGGATCTCTATCAGATGGCATTTGCCTGAATTTTCCCTAAAGTCCTATTTTTAAGTAAATAGTATTCATGATCAGTTTCCTAGGCAAAGTTGATTCAATGAGTGATGAAGTCCCTTGAGGCATTGTCTTCAAATTAGAGAGAATTTCCCTTAGTTATATCAAGTTAAAGAACAATTGTTTCCCCAAACCCCTCAAATCAAAATGACTTATGTATAGGTTTGAGGATTATGCAGTAAGAGATCCAAAAATTTCATCTAAATGCTTGTCAAATCAAGTCAACAGATAGTTATCACTTTTCTTCTCATAGTTAATATATTATGATTGAAAAAAAAGAAATAAAAGACATTTCCTTTAAGTTCACCTATTTATTCTCTAAGTAATGACATGAGGATTTTTATATGGTGATTTGGAAAGAACTGATATGTTGTTTTCAATTAAGATAATCATAATACCTATGGCTCAGGAGGAGAAAATATCATTGCAAGCTGGCCTGATCAAATTACATATATAATATTTGTATTCAGTTTCTGTGGCTCATTTTACGAGAAATATTGACAAACTCCAGTGAAGATGGAGAAGGCCCACTGGGTTGGTGAAAAGTCTCAAATTTTGTCTTCCAAGGACTTGTTGAAGAAATAGGTTTGCTAGCCCAAATAAAAGGAGATTGGGGTGGAAGGGCAAATAATTATCTACAAGTATTTGTAGTCTTTTATTTACTTGGAGTAGATGTTTCCTCATTATTTTCTTATTTGTTTTCCCCATGGCAAAATTAGGATTGGTGAGTGTTGCAGAAAAGGTGGCTTCATCTAAACTTAAAGAAAAACTTACACAAATTAGATTAGCCCAAAAATACAATGGGTTGCCTTAGTGATAGCAGATTCACTTCATATTAGCTTTTCAAGCAGAAACTGTGTAATCACTTTAATATACATAAGAATATAAACAAGGAACTTAAACTTCTCTTGTTAACATTTTCATAATTTGTGTAATGAAGAAGATAGTCCTAGACATCCTTGAGTACCCTTTCTATATTTGTAAACTTTGATACCAGGACTTCTGGGTTAAGATGACTGCAGAGTAGAAGCAGAGCACTTTACTCTCCTCAAGACCTGTATAGCATACCTCCAAAGGACAAAAAAAAATTCAGATGAAAGAAGAGGCCCCACAATAGGTAGCAGGAACAAAGGTACATCCACACAATAAGGGGGGGAATAGCTCCCATCAAAACATGAGCTGATCACTCCTCCCACACACCACCCACAGTACAAGTCAGAGGCTATGCACCAGAGTTAGAGTGAGAGAGGGTGCAAAATCTTGCTCCATGGAAGCTAACTGGGACCAATAGGAGCTTGCCCCTGAGAGCAGCAAGCATTGAGACCCCAGGAGGCTGGAAAGCACAGACCTTAGGCATGGGAGTGGGCCTGAGAGAGGCAGTAGACAGTGGAAGCAGCTCAGCTTGCTGAGACTCAGGGGAAAACCTTAGGTAGAGGAGCAAGCGTGGGCCAATTTCTAGGCTCTGGGCAGCCAACTAGGCCCATAGGGGCTTGACCCTGAAAACAGGTAGACCAGAGACCCCAGGAGGCTGGGGAGCACAGACCTTAGTCACAAGAGTGAGGCTGAGAGGGGCAGTGGACAGCAGAGACCTAGCAGACAGTGAAATCCAGGAGACTTTCACAGTAGTCTCAGGCAAAAACTTCTCCTTAGCTCCATACAAAGATAGTCTGCCTGCCTTACTCAGACTTCTGGCTGAGAAAGCCTAATGATGCCTAGCAAGGCCCAAGATATAAACACCAAAAAGACCAAGAAAAAAGCTCTAAAACTTGATAACTTCTGCACAGAAAAAAACTAAGAAAACAGAGGAAGACAAACAATTAAAGAAATCCAAACCTTGCCAAAAATAGGAAAATTGGTCGCATGCTCTTAAAGAGTTCAAATCTGAGATCATGAGAAAGATGGAAGAGATCTGGCAAGAAAATAACCATTTAAAAGGCAGAATTTCACAGTTGGAAATTTAGGTTTAGAAATCAAATGAAATGATAAGCAAATTGAAAACCAGAAATGACCACCTGGAAGCCATGAAGAGCCAGATAGACCAGAATGAAAAGGAAAACCAAAAGATCATAGCTGAAAACCGGTTTCTAAAGAGTAGAATTGGGTAATTAGAAACCAATGATCTCACAAGACAACAATGATTAATAAAGCACAGTGAAAAGACTGACAAAAGAGAAGGTTAAGATCAAAGGCAGGAGTGACAATCATGATTTCTGACAAAGCTAAAGTAAAAATAGATTTTATTAAAAGAGATAGGAAAGTAATTACATCCTTATAAAAGGCAATATAGATAATGAGGAAATAACAGTACTCAACATGTACACACTAAATGGGATAGCATCCAGAGTCTTTTTTTGAGGTGAGCATGTCTCATCACTTTTATTTTTTAAGGTTTGTTTGCTTGTAATTTTTTTTTATTTACTTTTTAGAGAAATTTTCCATGGTTACATGATTCATGTTCTTACTTTCCCCTTCACTCCCCAAATAACCCTCCTCCCCCATATCAGACACATATTTCCACTGATTTTTAACATGTGTCATCTATCAAGACCTATTTCCAAATTATCGATAGTTGCATTTGTGTGGTTGTTTTGAGTCTACATCCCCAATCATGTCCGTCTCAACCCATGTGTTTAAGTAGTTGTTTTTCTGCTGTGTTTCCTCTCCTGTAGTTCTTCCTCTGAATGTGGGTAGTGTCCTTTTCCATAAATCCCTTAGAATTGTCCTGAGTCATTGCATTGTTGCTAGTACAGAAGTCCATTACATTCGATTATACCACAGTGTGTCAGTCCAAATTACTTAAGGAGAAACTGATAGAGCTCAAGGAGGAAATTGATAGTAAAACTATACTATCACAAGACAAATTTTCCCCTGTCAGATTTAGATAAATCAAACAAAAAAATAAGTAAGAAAGATATAAGAGAGGTGAATGAAAAATTAGATTTAATAGATATGTGGGAAAAATAAATATGGACAAAAAGGAATATACCTTATTTTCAGCAGCACATAGAACTTTCACAAAGATTAACCATGTACTAGGGCATAGAAATATAGCAAACAAATGCAAAAGAGCAGAAATGATAAACATAGACTTTTCAGATCATAATTAAATAAAAATAACAATCAGTAAGGGCACATGGACAGGAAACTAAAAAACTAATTGGAAATTAAATAATATGATTCTCCAAAATCAGATAAAGAACAAATCATAGAAACAATTAATAATTTCATCAAAGAGAATGACAATGATGAGATGTCGTACCAAAATCAATGGGATGCAGCTAAAGCAGTACTCAAGGGGAAATTTAAAAGATTGAGTGTATATAATAACAAATTAGAGAGGGCAAATATCAATGAACTGGGCAGGCAAATAAAAAAAAAATAGAAAGGGAAAAAATTTAAAATCCCGAGTTAAAAACTAAATTAAGGATTATTTAAATCAAAGAAGAAATGAAAAAAAATTGAAAGTAAAGGAAATATTAAATTAATAAATAAGACTAGAAGCCGGTACTTTGAAAAAAAATAAATAGAATTGAAAAAGTACTGGTCAATCTAATTTTAAAAAAGGAAAGGGAAAAAAAATATCAGTATTAATGATGAAAAGGGAGACCTCACCTGTAATGAAGAGGAAATAAAAGGAATCATTAAAAAACTATTTTGTCCAATTAGATGGCAATAAATATAGCAATCTAGGTGATATGGATAAATGTTTACAAAAGTATAAATTGCCTAGATTAAAAGCAGAAGAAATAGTATGCTTTAATAATCCCTTGACAGAAAAAGAAATTGAACAAGCCATCAAAGAACTCCCTAAAAAAAAATCCCCGGTACCAGATGCATTCACAATTGAATTCTATCAAACATTCAAAGAACAATTAATTCCAATACTATTCAAATTATTTGACATAATGAATAAAGAAGGAGTTCTACCAAAGTCCTTTTATGACACAAATATGGTACTGATCCCAAAGCCAGGTAGATCAAAAACAGAAAGAAAACTACAGACCAATCCCCCCAATTAACATAGATACAAAAATTTTAAACATAACACTAGCAAAAAGACTCCAGCAAGTAATCATGAGGCTTATTCATTATGTTACTGTGGGATTTATACCAGGAATGCAAGCATGGTTCAGTATTAGGTAAACCATTCACATAATTGACCATATCAACAAGCAAAAGAACATAAACCCCATGATTATCTCAATAGATGCTGAAAAAGCCTTTGACAAATTACAATAACTGTTCCCACTGAAAACACTAGAAAGCTTAGAAATAGAAGGGCCTTTCCTAAAAATAATAAATGATATATATATATATATATATATTCATAAAAATTAGCAAAAAATAAACAAAAACTTTATCTTGGTAGAGCATTAGTGTGTGCAAAGTTCTGCACAAAGCTTCAAGGATACTGAAGCAAACAAACAAAAATAGGAAACCCCCGTGGTATTTACATTTGGTACATTAGTTTCCCATATAAGGTAGGATAAAGTTTCCCATATAAGATAGGATTAAAAGGACAGCAGCATTTCAAGTATAGATTATGCCTTAAACTGGGGATCCCCAAGGATGGATCTCAGTTCTTTGTCTAGAAATGGCATGAGGTTCCCTATTTATCTTCAACAAAGTTCATGGAAGCCAAAAAGGGTGAAATGGAAATCAGGAATCCAAATAAGGACACTAAAATAAAAAAGGAAGCCCCTTCCCTCATCCAATCACATTTTAATGGAATTTCAACTAAAACAAAACAAAACAAAACAGAAGGCTAGGGCAACTGAGCAACATATTCGTCATCAGGTTAGTCATTTAATTCACCTGTCTCTATTACCTATCTTTAAAACTGGCAATATTTGGACCAACTACTTCATTCAGTGTTGTTGAGGATCATGACAACACTGAAATTAGAACTGGAATAGCACTCTGAAATAATTGAGTTTAGAACTCTCATTTTATAGAAAATGGAGGAAAAGGAGGCCAAAGAACTTTCCTAAAAAGAAACAGAGCATTTCAAGATGGAAATGGTATTTGAGATCATCCAGCATAATGTCCTTATTGTCCAGAGGAATAAACCCAAATAGAAATATATTTTCAGCTTTAAAAATATATTTGAAACTATATATCTAAGCACATATGTGTTCACATATGTATTTCCTCTATATGATCACATAGCTGTATCTTTTTCCTTTCAGTCATCTATTTTGTGTATATGTTTCCATTATTACATCAGTAAATGACACCTTATATATATATATGCATATAAATGCAAGGTGTCATTTACTGAGGTTATATACATATATATTTTTTCTAGCTCTCCAGATGAAGACCTTCAGTGAGAGAGAGCTCACTACCTTCCAAGAAAGCTCATTTTATGATCGCATATATCTGATTGCTAGGAGGTACAGTCATATGATTTTTATTCCCCAGCTAGACATTGTGTCTATGTTAATGAAGCCTTAGATTTCATTTACTTTCTTTGTCACTAGCAGTACCTTTAGATCTTTATTCACATCATTTTCTCTCTAGATATGCTTCTGGCCAATCTTGTACTTGTGAAATTAATTTTGGAACTGTGAGAGTTACTTGATATTATGATGAAAGTCCAGAGATACCACCAAACACTTACCTATTTATTCTGAGAAGTAAGTATAGGAAATAGGAGGGAGAAAAGTAAGATTATAGCTCTAAAAATATTATACTATACCTAAAATCCAAACCCTAATCTAAATCCTAAGAAACCCTGAATCTAACTGACTTCTTGGTCAGGATCTTCTTTCCTGACAAAGCAGACCTATCTAACTTATGCTGACTATCTAAGAATAAATTTTCTATCTTATTCCCTAATCTAAATCAATAAGTCTTTATCTCCTTCAACCTCCTTAACCAGTATCTGAATCCAAATTCTGAAAAGTCAATTGTCAGATCCTCTTGACAGAGATAAACACAGACCCCTCAACTCTCCTGCTCCCTCAGAAACAAGAGAAAATGGTGCCCTTTTTACTGACTCTTTCTTTTTTTTAAGTTGGTCTATTAAAGAGACAGAGGGACACACCTATTTGTTACTGCCCCTTGAAGAGGCAGAGTGAGATTAAGTAATTTCCTCTAACATAGAAATTCTGCTCTTAACAGAGAGAAAAGAAGAAAACTTCTTATAACACAACCCAAAAGAAAGATGCTACACTTCTCTATAAATAAGAATGGTAAAACAGTGATGTTCACAGTTTTAAAATACTATTAATCTATAAATCTAAGTGTGTAAGTATATATACTCTAACCACTACTTCCTAAAGTCCAGGACTGTTACATTCCACTACATCACTACATCAAGGTACCAGTAATTGTGTTCCTCCATTTTTAAAAGTCCAAGCACCAAGGGGCAGCTGGGTAGCTCAGTGGATTGAGAGCCAGACCTGGAGAGGTGAGGTACTAGGTTTAAATCTGGCCTTAGACACTTCCTAACTGTGTGACCCTTGGCAAGTCACTTAACCCCCATTGCCTATCCCTTACCACTCTTCTGCCTTGGAGTCAATACATAGTATTGACTCCAAGACGGAAGGTAAGGGTTTAAAAATCATAATTCTTTAAAAGGATCAAAGAAATTTGCCAGATTGCCAAAGGAGTCAAATTTTTAAGAATTCAATATTCCTAATAGCTAATCTTTCAAGATATTATTGAATCCTGATTGTGGTATGAAACAAAGTAATGATCCTTAGATATTAATGTCCTCTATAAATGAAAATAATCTAATATCTATATCTTAATCTAACCAGATGTTTTGAATTAGATTATAAAATTGGGAGAACATAGATGGAGAGTTGCAATAGACTGCCTGGCTCATCTAATCCAAATGTTTCCATTTTCAGATAAGGAAATTTAGGTTCAGAGGAATTATGCAAATGACCTGACCCCAGGCACACTGAATAGCGAGTTAGGGTTAGGACTGGATTCCTCTAATAACTGTGCCCATGCTCCTTCCACTGCACAATAGTACTTTTCCAGGAACCTGTAAATCAAGATGTCTAGGGAATGCTTCAATCATTCTTTCAATTCTTTCATCTAAGAATATTACCTCTTATTTTATAGAAAACAATGAAATCATTCAATGTGACCTTCTTTTTCTCTCCTCTTCCTTATCTCAAATCACTTATGCCTTCTACCATTCTATCCTCTTCTCTTTTCTCCCATGATGCAGTATCCCCACTCTTTACCAAATCTCCTCCTGATCAAGCTATCCCACTCTATCCTATTTCCTCCAGCATACAGTCATGGAGCTCATCTATTCTATCTGCTTCCCTCCTCAGTTACTTATTTTCAATCTCTCCATAAGTTTTAGGACCAATCATTTCCCAAATACACAAACCATTGATAAGGTTAACAGATAAATCTAGAAAGCAATTTGAAATTGCCCATACAAAAGGATTAGATATAAATATCATGTAATTATGTATTGGCACACACATATTCTCATGTGTGAAGAGCCTGATCATATTTCTGAAATTACAAGATCATGTACTTCTTCCAGTGATATCACACTCTGGTCCAATAAGCTTGTTCTTTATTGGTGATTTGGGCTATGCAGTCTCTACCAGGTATCTCTCTTCTGCCTTATATATGAGAGTGGCTTACTTTTCTGGTTTGAATGGTCACTTCTCTGCCAAGTTCATAGATCTCATGTCAATAACTTCTCTGTTATCATCTCCTGGACTTCATCTCTTTAGAGTGCCTACCGATCATGGTGGTTCCCTTATATAAGAATTCAGAGACTGAAAATCTGAAGCCAAGTAAGCCAACATGAGTCATCCAAGACCACAGAAGTAGAAAATAATAATTTTATGTACATCTAGGTGGCACAGTGGATAGAGCTCTAGGCCAGGAATTGGGAAGAACTGGGTTCAAATATGGTCTCAGACACTTTCTGCTTAGGGGACCCTGAGTAAATGACTTAATCCCATTTGTCTAGCTCTTACATTACAGTCTTAGTTGTTACCACTAAGAGTGAATGTAAGGGTTTGTTTCTTTGTTTTAGAGAGCTTAGATTTGAACCCAAGGCCTCTGAAAAAAATTCAATGATTTTTCCTCTCCACTTCACTTTAATTTTATTTTAAACCCTTAACTTCTGTGTATTGACTTACAGGTGGAAGAGTGGTAAGGGTAGGCAATGGGGGNATATATAATAGTCCAAGGACAAGTTTCTGAGGCAGCCAGGATGGAGAGGCTCTTTATTGAACTCAAAATCTGCCAGGCTGAGTTAGTACATTTGAGGGTGTAAAAGCTTAGATTTATTAACATCATTTGCTTTTGCATTTGATATAAGATGTTTGGGTTCAAATAAACACAAAATTCACTCAATATTATTCTTTTGAATACACAAAATTCTGGTATTCTTTTTAAAATTATGTTTAAAGTTAGGATTTCAGAGTCAATTTTATTTTTCTTTCTTCTGTGGATATAGTTTTTGTGGATAAAGTCACACAGAGAATCTATGAATCTAAGAGGAAATATCTATTGATATATATGTACATAAATGTTTCTGATGCATATGTAGTCATAAGCATCTGTATATTTATACACATATGTGTTCTGAAAGTGTCTGTATGTATAAACGTGTATGCATGTGTATATGTGACATATTCCAATTGACTCTGGGACCTAAGGTATTCATAATTTTCACAGAAGTTCCTACTGAGAAAAATTCGTACCTGATTAATTCTTGGAATAATAACTGACATTATTCTTTAATGAAGAATATGCCTTCATTTATGAGTCATTTTGCCTTTCTTTGTTGCATACTTAAAAGTTGTTAAATATTTTAGTCTGGAAGATTTAAGAAAAAAAGACCTCAAATTTCCTGCATGATCACACTCAGTTATATAACTTATGCTTCTGGAAGCTTAATTATCCATTAAAAAATAGAATAAACCTTGAATACAATGAAAACAACAACTAGACACATAAATTACATTTCCATCATCTTCAGGTCTTTAATAAATTATATGTCTTTCGGCTCTCATAATAACCTTATGAATTTGGTTACAAAATGTTGTTGCTGCTGCTTCTGCTGCTATACTGTTGCTATTGATACTCTAATCACATAGAAGAATGTGGTTCTCAGAAATATTAAAGGATCTATCCATGATCACACATCTAGTAAGTGTCAGGAGATGGATTTGAACCCAGGTCTTCTTGACTCTTATCCAAACACTTTTTTCAATTTGAAGTGGATAATGCCTTTATCCTTCTGTACATTTTCTACACCACTAAATTTTCTTATCCAAGTGATAGTTTAGCATCTGACACTCTCTTCTACTACTTTACTTCAACTATAGCTTTAAAATGTATTACTTTGTGCTTTGGAAAGTTCTCAGGTACATATTACAGTAAATAACTATGTTCAATTTAAATGTGTTTCATATAAAAACTCCAAAGGGTCCATTCATCTTGAAACAAATAATAATGTCCTATTTTTTGGCACTTCACGATATATAAATTATTTTCCTCATACTACCCTTTTAAAGGGAAGAATGCAAGCATTGTTATCTACAGTTTTACAGATGAGGAAACTAAGGTTCAGAAAGATTAAGTGATTTTCACAGGGTTTTCATAAGTAGTAAATATTAGATACAGTCTTTAATCCCAGGAGTCTGCAGCCTGGTAGACTAGCATGCTTTCCTCTATTAACACCTAAACTACCTTCCTATGTTGATTTCCCATTCTAGCCAGGAGGTGACCCAGAGACCTCAAAACAAGTGGACACCAATTTCTCATAGGTGCTATCAAATTAGAGAAGGCTTTGAGCATGCAACTGAGATCAACTACATTTCTACCACCCAATGATATGCCCAATTGGCTAAGTGTGAGGAAGCTAATTACCAGTTTGACTGTAAGGGAGCAGGAAGGCTAACTCATTCCATCTCCAAGATATCAAATGCTCTATTAAGGATTTGTAGCACATATTAGTAGAGGTTACCTATGTAACTAAATCATGGATTCCTGAAGAGAGTGTTAGACAAATTGGGAAGCTATTAACATTTCTCTACAATCCAATAAATTTATGTATTCCAAAAATCAGTCATGAAGTTCTTACCACTATTTATCAGGTGCCTCACTAATTTCTGAGAATGGAAACACTAAAATGAAACCATTCCTACCATTCCTACCCTCAAAGAGCTTCTAATTTACTGGAGAGAAGTAATATGTAATTATATAAGAGCATACATGTTAATTGGGGTAAGAGAAAAGGAACAACTCTAACATAGGGAATGAGCTAAATCTTCCTATAATTATTAATACTTGAATGAGTATTTGGAATGACTTTTCAACATGAATATGTGATGTACCAATTAGTCACTTTCTGGGTCTCTGTGTTGTTTGCAAATGATCAAAATGTCCTATCCTAGTTTTCTTATTAGCTTTAGAACTTTTCCAAGCCTGAGGATGGATTAATTCTCAGTGTTCATAGTTAGAAATGTGTGAGTAGTATTTGCTTACACATTTACAATTATCTCTGTAGTCTCAAGTAAGTAAATTCTCCTCTGTGGTTCCTATTTTCTGTATCTGTGAAGTTAAAGGATAAGAGAACTAAGACCTCTTCCACTGTGGAAATCCTATGATTGTTTCAGAGAAGCTTTGGAAAATTGTATAACTACATACAGTGAAATGGAAAGCACTAGAATACTTTATTCAAGGACTATAATAAAATAATGGTAAACAACTTCGAGAGACAGAAGCAAGCCTTTTGATCTATTAAGTGACCAATCATAAGATTAAAAGGCTGACAATGGACTATATCTCCCACTTCCTGGCAGGGATGTGATAAACTAGCAGTGTAGAATGATATATAAATTTTAACACTTGACACATGTGTTGATTAGTTTCCAATGACTATAGCCATCTATTAAAAGGGCAATTCTACTAGGAAAATGGTGATAAGTAATGAAAGAGAGGTAAAAAGTATCTAACACCAATAAAAGACAAAATAAAGAAAAAGCAGTTCAGAAGGTGACACCCAGGGAGGGTCATTGTATTACTAGCTGCAAAAAGGCAATGCATACTTAAAACAGTATTTGTAAAAGGCAGTTATAGGAAATGAATCTTTTCCCCACTGTTTTGGATATTGACATATTTATTGTTTGTTTTAAATTCATAATAAAAAGGAAAACAAATAATCCTATAATATAACAAGGCAGTTCCTCCAGAGTGGTCTTTCCTTCTGTAGGTCATTTTGGAAAGTATCAATTAGAGTTTATTAGTTTGCTGATATAGTTAAAAGAAGAAAGTCTAAAGCTATCTCAGACCATGTATACATATGCACATATGCATGATTTCATGATTGTATATATATGTAAATATATATATACATGCATTTCCATATGGATATTCACGCATAAAATACAGAGATTAATGATACATATATGGAGGTACAGATGCATATTATATCTAAATATCTTTTTCATCTTCCTTCAACTATATTCTTCTAAATACATACACATATATGTGGACAGAGAGAGAGAGAGAGAGAGAAAGTCAGACAGATAAGACATACAGAAAGCCATAAGACATCCAGAGAGAGAGGTTTTATTCTGATCAGAACTACCCAGTGTCCTTAGGTTATAAGAGAAGAGATAACTAAGTGTAGTATAGATAGACTTAAAAAAATTCCTTTGTTAAATTAGTAAAATCACAGCAGTGGGCTATGTCATTTTTTTCCCAGTTCAACATGCAACACCTCAAAAAACCTAGTCTGTAGGCATGATAATGTAGAATTTGTCTTTCCACTATCTGACTTCAGCTGGAATACTCAAATACGATGTTGCCCCTTCTTCATAAAAGGATATAAGAGCTCTATCATAGCCATTTTGATTTTAGTTCAACAGATTAAGTCTTAGTTCTTTAAGGAGACAGAAAGCATATACTTTGGATCATATTGTGGAGAATTCTTAGTTTATTTTTCCTTAATAAAGAGTGTTATCTCCTCAGATGCAGGACTCTTTTTTTTTCCTCCAAAAGGGAATACTTACCTTCATGCTCCAGATATTTATAATACAAAACAGTGAGAAATTGAAATAGCTTCAGTAGGCATTAAATACACATATTAATTTTTACCCTCCTGATTGCCAGGGACACTGTCTCTAACATCCTTCTATCTAATTTAGGAGTTAGAACATCCTGGTATTTCTGGATTAATTTCTATATTGAATTCCTGTTCCTCAAATTCATTTCAGGAGCTGTCAAAGAAATCCCAAATTGTTATATGGTTCTTGGTCTTACCATCTACATTTTCTCTTCCCTAAGAGCCCTATAAATTTACTCTGAATATGATTCTGAGAAACCATAAATGTTCAGTACAGAAGTCAAAGTTCTCATAGTTATGAGCATTGTCCACATTTTTGCCTTTATTAAGCATAGACATTAAGTAATGTTACCCTGAACTTATAACAATGACAGTGAATTAACTTAACTTCTGAATCCATCACCCTCTGTGCATTCTTTGATTATTTATTTGCCAAACTTATTCATTTTGCCTCATTTTGCTGTTAGTCAGTGATTTCATCCATTCCCAATTCTTTGTGACCTCACTTCTTGTTTTCTTGGCAAAAATACTAGAATGGTGTGCCATTTCCTTCTTCAGTTCATTATACAGATGAGGAGGATGGATCTATGATTAGTGTTAAAACACTGCAGTATTTTTGCCAAGAAAACACCAAATGACGTCACAAAGAAGTGGGAATGACTGAAATCACTGAACAACAACCACAAAGAGTGCTGGGGCTCTTTTTGGAGGGTCTTTCAGAAAAATAGTCATGGTAGAGGATATTTTGTGGCTGGAGGTTTGTGGAAAGTAATCTGAGGTGGAAGTGAGTAGAAGATGAAGAGAAGGGAGGCTTGAACATCTGAAGACAGATTTCTGATGATAGGTCAAAGTTGAAAGAGTCATTTTGGTTCTTTTGCCAGCCTATGCACATGCTTTGGGAGTTCTCTGGTATTTCTATCTGGGATTGGTTCTTGGTGGGCCATTCTCCTGCTATTTAGCTCCCAGTTGCCTTATAGCCACTTTTAGAGGTTTGCTCCAGGACTTCTCTAGTGGTTTGCTGAGAGCTCAGAACTCTCCGGGTGATTTGTACATGGATTTCCCTAGGCTAGTATGTTGTTTCTCAGCTTTTGTCTCTAGATTTCCAATGGTATTTTATTACGCTAGCCTGGCCACTAGCATACTTGTAGAGATTCCTCTGGGCTAAAATGTGTTCTGTTGCCCAGCTCTGGCCTGTCTTTCTGCCTACTTCTTTGAGGGTTAGTCTGGGTCTCCTTAAATTTTGTTCACTAACTGACAGGCAGGCAGACTCTCAATGGTTTGCTCCAGGCGAGTGGGATGAAAAAAGGATTTGAACATGGAAAGAATCTGTTATAAGGAATGATCCATATAAAGGGAATAGGCACTCTCCATTCACTTAAGATTTTGCTTTTTTTTTTCCTTTATATTTCCAATATTTTACAATGTATCCCTTAACCAACTCCCTCCCAGAGAACCACCCATTAAATAAGAAAGGACAAAAAATACATTAGCAAAATTTTAACGCTGATCATGTGTGTACATGTATATTATGTATGTGTATATTTACATACACATATATTCATATATGTATACCCATGCATATTTACACATATAAGTGTGAGTCTGTATACTTTCACTTCCCCAACTTTTGTATATGTATATACATGTATACATGTGTACACACAGATATGCTTAAACATCATTTCCATTTCTCCCACCAATGCATAAAATATTCATGAAGACAGTGAAGACACCCTCAAAGGCACAAGACTGTAAGATTGACATGTAGGGAAAGAATGTTGTCAGAATAATTCAGAATTCTGGAAGTGTGGATTTTTCTGTTTTCTTTTTATCTTGGGAACTATGTTCCATGATGAGTCTAACATCTGTGTGAATAAGTTCTTCCATTGTTAATCTGATCTGATCTACACTCTGCTGGACAAGCTCCTTCCTGGGTCCGTATGGCATGTCAGTTAAATGAGAGGATCCCACTGGGCTGCCTCTATGCTACTCCACTCTGAAGCAGTTCTTTTCAATTCAGCTGGGCTTACTCCTCAAATACAACTATTATAGATGACATTTCAGGCTCGAGGCTTAGTTGATGACTTCATCAGAATTAATTTTATGTTCTTTAAAGAAAAGGTAGTGATTTTATCCTGAGAACAGCAAAAGTCTCTCCAACACTATTCCTTGGGCAAAATGCTTCTTTATATCTCAGCAGTGATAAGTTACACTGGGGCAAAGTGTCTTGAGTGTCCTCTTTTCTCATCTCTTTTTCCCTCCTCTGTAGCAAACAGCATAAAAGAGATAATTTCAGCCTCCGTTTGGTAATGAGATTTGTCTGACAACAAAAAATAATGAGAGAAGGCTTCCTTCCATTGCTTCTTTGTCCATCAGTTGAATCTTTTCTGTGACAGATCTCATTTTAACTATGTTTAATACAAAATTTCTCATCATCTACCACTAATCTGTAATAAGATAAAGTATATTTTCCATATTCTTAAAGCTTTTCTAGAATTTATATAGTCTTTATTTCATAACCTTAAATATCCCCAGTTTCTTTATGCAAATCAAACTCTGAATAACAAATAGTAAATTCAACTTCATCTTAGATCACGCCCAATTTTATATAGATAGATAGATATAGATAGATAGATAGATATATGATGAAGATTTATATATATATATATGATGAAGATGGAAGATAAGTTGTATGTACATCTTATCTTCCATCTTAGAATCAATATTGTGTATTGGTTGCAAGGCAGAAGAGTTGTAAGGACTAGGGAATGGAGGTCAAGTAAATCATGTAAAGAGTTAGAGATATACATAGAAAAGTAAGGCAATACCTATTCTCACAGTGCTTACATTCTAAAGGGAGAAGACAATGCACGTAGAAGCTTTCAACCTCAGATCAAAGTCTCAAAGTTCTTCTGCCAAAATGGCAAAAATAGATGACACAAGATCTTTGTAAAGCTATTTCCATTGAAAAAAATCACATTAGTTTATGATACTGAACTTACTAACAATGCTAAAGTCTTTGGTGGGAGGAACTTTATCCTCTAAGTCTTTGATAATTATGGTTGTAGATATTGCAAGATCATTTACCAGGCTGCATCTCCACAGTACAGCATGATTTTGACTGTGGGTGCTACATTGGAAACATTTCCATTCCCAAGTCTCTTGGGCTCTGAATCCTGCACTACAGAGGGATATAAGTGTGTCCAATCAAAGACATTAGAGGTGAGAGATTGAATATCATATATGAGGAGCATCACATATCAGTGAATTTATGAGAATGAGAATAAAAATGTGAAAAAATGCAAAAATTAAGAAGTTCCTTTCCTTCAGTAAAACCACATTCTTTCCTTGATTATGTATAAGGACAAATAATGCAATAAGCTCATTTTTGGGATGGCATGCTTATTGCATCCACTTCCAGAAAATCACAGGAACAACATATATGAGAAAATATGACTGTCCTATGGCATTTGGAGTATTTGGAAGGGAGACATTTATAAGAAGATGATAAAGACAGGTAGGAAGCAAGTTGTAAAATGTTTCAAGGTCCAAGCAAAGTATTCTGTAAATTTTACTAGAGGTAAGAGAGCCAGAGTCATGAATTGGGAAGAGGAATAACATGATTAAACTTGAAATTTAGGTGAAGAACCACATGGGCAGCTGTGTATAAGATGGAGTGGATATACTGGAAAGGACATTGGTGTAGGTAGACAAAATAGTCTACTATAGTTGTTTGGGATAGAGAAGGAAAGGAACATTTTAGAATATTGATTGTAATAAAATTCTAGGTGATTGATATATTTTATCATATTTTATCAATATGAATATTCTTTTCCTGGAGCCAATCACAATGTGTTATCTAGTTATCAGATAGAATTCACATCATAGAATCTTACAAATGGAAGAGTCAATAGAACTTGAATACTATAATCTATTCCTAAACCAGAATCCCTTTACTGCATCTCTAGTTTTGGACAGCATGTGGAAGTGATCCAATCATGTAATTTAGGGCAGAGATCAGGACTCTAATCCCTTTGAATACAACCTAACCAGAATGGTCAGCCATGGGATCAGAGTAAACAGTTGATGTGGTAAGATACATTTTCAGGAAAAGTGTAGTTACAATGACTATGACAACATTCAATTACCAGAAGCAAGAGGAAGGAATTGTGTGAGAAAATATTTCTTGCCTGCCTACACAAGCTTTAGAGCCATTTCCCCATGGAATTTATTTCAAAATCTCAAAAAATATATTTCTGTTGTTAGAGGCTCCAGTTGCCAGATAGCCTCATAGGTCACATTAACTCCTTTCTGCAGCATCCCCAATATACATTTATTATCTCCTAAAATGCCCTACAAGAGGAAACCTACTAATTACTAATTTCAAAGGAGTATCCATTCCACTATGAAATAGCTCTCACTGTAAGGAAATGTTTCCTTATATAAAGGCTGAATTTTCACATTGCTATATCTGGGGTCAAGCACAACAAATCAAATTCTACTTTAGATGTCTACACTTGAAGATAATGAAGATTCTTCTCTTTCCTAGCTGAGAATTCCTTTTTGTAGGTGATGTACTTAAAATTGCCCAAATGAATTATCACAGAGTATGCTAATAAGATTATGCATTTAGAAAAGTGAGGGAAATTAATGGTCATTAAATCCTGACCTAAACTCTTATTTTGCAGGTCATGAAACTGATTCCCAAAGAGGATAAAGGACTCACTCAGGGTCACATAGCTAATATGTTTCTGAGGTGGGATTCAAAGCCAGTTTCTCCTGACTTTAATTGCAGCCCTCTGTCCCTTTCATCATACTATATCTGAAATCCTTTAATCAATGTAATTGTTCTCCTTTAATTGGAATCTACTTCTAAAACTTCCATCCAAAAATTAAGAAGCTTAGATATAAAACCACTATACTACATAAAACCTTCTTCTATAGCAGAAGAGAGGGGGAAGGAAAGAAATGAGTATTTATTAAATACTTATAATGTACCAGGTTCTATGTTAAGTGCTTTTAGCAACATCACCTCATTTGATCCTCAAAGCCATCCTGATGGCACTATTATTATCCCTATTTTCTAGGTGAGAAAACAGACACAAAAAGAGATTAAAGGACCTGCGCAAATTTAATTTAATTAATTAATTAGGAATATTTTCCCATGGTTACATGACTCATGCTCCCTTCCCTCCTCTTCCCCCTCCCTCTCCCATAGCTGACATGTAATTCCACTGGGTTTTACATGTATCATTGATCAAGATCTATTTCCATAATACTGATATTTGTACTAGGGTGATCGTTTAGAGTCTACATCCCCAGTCATATCCCCATCGACCCATGTAACCAAGCAGTTGTTTCTCTTCTGTGTTTCTTCTCCCACAATCTTCTTCTGAATGTGTATAGTGTTCTTTCTCATAAGTCCCTCAGAATTGTCCTGGATCATTGCATTACTGCTAGTAGAGAAGCCCATTACATTCAATTGTACAACAGTGTATCCATCTCTGTTTACAATGTTCTCCTGGATCTTCTCCTGAGGCTGACTTTTTTTTTAAAACCCTTGTACTTCGGTGTATTGTCTCATAGGTGGAAGATTGGTAAGGGTGGGCAATGGGGGTCCAGTGACTTGCCCAGGGTCACACAGCTGGGAAGTGGCTGAGGCCGGGTTTGAACCTAGGACCTCCTGTCTCTAGGCCTGACTCTCACTCCACTGAGCTACCCAGCTGCCCCCCTGAGGCTGACTTTTAATGAAGACTTTCTTCAGTCCACACCTGGCACTGTATCCATTGTACAACTTACTCGACTTTAATAGTTTTCACTTATATATTTTTATTATGTTCTGAGCACTTTATTAAGTGTTTTGAAAATACTGTCTTATTTTTATCTTCAATAAAACCCTGGGAGTTTGGTGCTGAAATTGTCTCCATTTGACAACTGAGGAAATTGATATTAACAGAGATTAAATGACACTAAGTTCAGCTCAGTGTGTCACCTCTTGTCCCTCATGTTGTCCCTCCTATTCTGGACTGAGCATTATTAACAACCCAATATAGCATTAACAATGCCAAAGTCTTGTAGACAACAAAACTATTAACTATGCATCAACAATATTAAATCATATAATCAGATGTTTTCAGTCTTTACAAATACCAACATGAGTAGGACTTCATTGATCTATCCCAACAATCTGGGGAGGATCTTGGAATCATCATCTCTAATTGGTGATTGAATAGAATGAAACATAGCATTGTTAGTATCTTGCCTGTAATAAAAAAATTGAAAATATATAAGACATGAGATTTGGGTTTGCTTCCATTTTCCTACTTCCTTGTTTTGTGCTCAATCTACTATGTATGCCAGTGTTCACCTTCTATATTCAAGAATTTTTTTAGCGAATAGGATTGAATGGAATCATCCATTCAACAGATATATTAAAAAGGCCAGGCTATGTAGAACCTTAATATAATGAATGCTAAAAGGGATAAGATGTTGATGGACTCTGTCTTTGTTACATGATTCATTAAATGAGTGAGAGAGAATTTATACACATTAATGTCACATTTTAGGGTTTCAAGAATATTTTTGCAACAGTTTTGTGGGTAGATAGTGCAAGTATCATTAAATGCATTTTATAAATAAGGAAATCAATTCTTTGAGAGTCTGAATGACTTGCACACAATCTTAGCCAGTTATTGCTACCAGTCAGGTAAGTGAAAAGGTTTTTTTAAGTTCTGATATGCTAAACCTGGTGCTAAGAGCCGGGCCATAAATGCAAGCAAAAAGAGATTTCCTGCTATTCATGAACTTATGTTCTACTAATGAAAGACAACACATAAAAGAATGCTACAAAAGGATTAAGGATGGCATCCATTCAAGAGTGGATTTTGTGGGAAAGCCTGGTGAAACTGGTCTAAGTATTACCTCAAATGAAGGTTCTGGAAGGTATTCATTAATAAGAAAAGGGAAACTTCTGACTCCAGACTAATACCAATATAAATGAATTCACAGCAGCCTCTCCATATTCAAGCAATAGATGTTTGACTTCTTCTGTGATGCTTAATATAGTAGAGATGAACTTCTCCAGAAAACAAGAGAAAGCTGAGCATGTGTTCTCTGAAGAGGAAGAAAAGAGGATTTTATGAAGAATGTATTACATAATATACACTCTAAGGAGTGGATGGCATTGGGAAAGGCTGAGATGTGGGGAAAGCATTTGTGGTAGAGAAGACATTGTGAAAAAAAGGCAGGAAGGATAGAAGGGAAGGAGGCTTTTTTGTACACACACACACACACACACACACACACATCTGATGCATCTGGAGTGTAGAATTTGCTTTACAGAGATATTAGAAGTCTAGCAGTGGAAAGAGGACCCAAGAATGAAATGAAATCATCATGATCAACACAAATTCCTATTTGAGGCATTTAATAATAAAATCTAGCATTCCTATGGTATTTAAGGTAGATAAATTGTTTTATAAATATTGTCTCTGGAGCCTCACAACAAGGAAATAAGTGTTCTTATCCTCATTTGCAGAAAAGTTAATTGAAGCAAACAGAGGTCAAAGGACTTACTCAACAACATATCATTAATAAATATCTGTCTGGATTTGAATTCATATATTTATAACTCCAGATCTACAATTTCATTTTTACTGTGTGACCTGGATGATTTTCCCAACCAAATCTCCCTTTTCCAGACTTGTCACACATTATTCCCCTTTCATAAGTTCCATGGCTCAGTCAGTTTGGTCTGTCTCCTTTTTTGAGTCATTATCAGCTGCCCCTCACTCTTAAAATGTACTTCCTTCTTATTTTCACAGGTTAGAATACATATCTCCTTTAAAGTTCATCTCAAGTCTCATTTTCTTCATATAGCCTTCACAAATTCATTTAGTTTCAAACTCCAAAGCCACCTTCCTGTATTATACTAAAATTATCTTTTGTCTAATTTAACAATATTTGTCTCCTAGCAATGTAACACAGATACTCTGCCTCATTCTGGAGCTAAACTTACAACATCTGCTCCTCAATGTGTAAGGTAGCACTTCTCAAGTTAAGTGGTTTCAGAATCCCTTAAGGTGGTTAAAAATTATTGATATTCCCCCAACAAAGAATTGAAAATATGTAGACATATATTCTTCACAAATCTGTATATGTGTGTCTCTGAGGGTGTGAATATATACATATGTTTCATATATATAGCAATGAATACATATATAGATAGACATTAAATTAAACATTTGTATCATTATGACTATTGCAAAAAATAGTTTAGATTTTATGGACCCTATGAAAGTCTTAAGGACCTTGGGAATTCTTGAATCATGCTTTGAGAGTTACTATTATAAGAAACTCTTTTAAGAGAGAAGGATTTGTGTATTTTCTTTTCTCTATTATGATTCATTCACCCTCAAACTAAATTATTTCTCTTCCACTGTTAGCTACCAGTGAATAGTTAATTCTATTTGGCAACTTAACATCAAGTTATATTTTACAAAGACTGACCCAATCTTTTTTTTTATTACATTTTATTTATTTCATTAATTTTCCAAAAATAAATAAAAACTAGCAATTTTTAAAAGCTTTTAGTTTCAAATTCTCTGTCTCCATGCCTGACCTTCTTTTCCTTGAAGATGTAATTTGATATTGATTTTTCTGTGAAAGAATGCAAAACACATTTCCATATTAGCTACATTGAAAAAGAAAACACAGACAAAAAGGAAAGAAGAGCATTCCAGGCATTCTTGATGAGACAACCAGTGCTAAAAATAAAACAAGATGATTAAGTACAAAAGGAGCATAAAAAGGTAAACAGAAAAAAATACTCAAGGGAATCAGTGGAGTTAAACTAATCACATTTCTACATAGGAAAGTGGTAACTAGGATACTTGAGTTTTCTATAGTGCAAGAGATACCTAAAGTACTTTATATAATTAAAGTAATTAAAGGAAACTATGAGGTTAAAATGATTACTCTCCTTGCAATGGATACGATAATTAGAATAATTAAGAGACTTATGCTATGAGATATTTAAGATTTTTAATATACTTTAAGATGATTGTAGGAAAAAATAGGGTTAAACTGATGACATCACCATGAAGTTGATATCGTAGATGCTTACACATCTATAATACTTGAAGTACATAAAATACCTGAAATACTTAGAATAATTAGGGTGCTGAAGATATTTAAAAACTTTATTGCTATAAGGAAAATGAAAAAGAGGATAGATAGATAAAGGGATAAGAAAGAGTAATACACTGGTACGGAGTCATGAAGAGACAAGAAAAAAATCAATATAATGGAAGGGAAGATGAGGGGATGGCAGGCAATATTTGAACCTAAATCTTATTGGAATTGGCACAAAGTAGGAATAACATTCATACTCAGCTACGGGGAAGTAATAACGGGAGAGGAATAAAAAAGGAATGACTGACAAAAGGGAGGGGGAACTCAGGGAGGCAGGTGAACAGAAGCAAAAACATTCCTGAATAGAGAAAGGGTTAAAAGGGAGAAAAATAAGGGAAAATTGGAAAAAAATAAGATGGAGGGGAATATATAGTTAATAATCATAATTATGAATGTGAATGGAATGACCTCACTCAGAAAATAGAAGAGAATAGTAAAGTGGATTAAAAGCAAGAATCCCACAATATGCAGGCTACCAGAAATTCATTTAAAGGCAAGAGAGACATGCAATCTAAAGGTAAAGAGCCAAAGCTTATGTTTAGAAAAAGCATGGATAGCAATTATGATCTCAGTCAAGACAAAAGTGAAAATTGACAAATAAAAGGGATAAGGAAGAAAATTACATATTGATAAAAGGGCCCATAGACAGTGAAATAACATCAATATTAAACATATATCCACCAAATGGCATAGCATCCAAATTCCTAAAAGAAAAACTACATTATTTACTAGAGTAAATATGCAATAAATTTTTTAGAAGGGGCACCAAACTTCCTCTCTCAGAAATAGATTATCTAAATTTAAAAAAAAATAAGAAAAAATTTAAGGAGGTGAATAACATTTTAGAAAACGTATACTTGATAGACCTTCGATGGGGTGGCAGTAGGAACTAAATGGAAATAAAAAAGAGAAATCTTTTTCTCAACAGTAAATGGCACCTTCATAAAAGTTGATCACACAATAGGGCTTAAAAACCTCACAACATGTTGAAAAACATAAACATTAAATGCATCCTTTTCAAACCATAATATTAAAAAAATATCAAATAAAGGACTCAAGGAAAAATAAAACTAAAAAGCAATTGGAAATAAATTATCATTATATTAAAGAAAGAGTGAGTCACAGAAAAAATCATGGAAACAATCAACAATTTCATTAAAACAGCATGATAATATATTATTATTTTTTTGCAGTGCAGCCAAAATAGTGCTTAGGGCACAAAATGCTTACATCAGAAAAACAGAAAGAGCAGGTCAATGAATTGGGTAAGCAATTAAAACATTAAAGAAGGAACAAATTAAACTTATTACCATTTAAGCAACAGAATAGAAATCCTGAAACTTAAATAAAATATCAATAAAATTAAAAATAAGAAAAACTATTGAACTAATAAATAAAACAATAAACTGGTTTTATGATGAAAATTGATGAAATAGATAAAACATTGTTTAATTCGATCAGAAAAAAGAAGGGAAAAAGTAAATTAAGTACATTAAAATAGAAAAGAGTGAAATTATAACCAGGGAAGAGGAAATTTAAATAATTATTAGCAGTTATTTTTCTCAATTATATGCCAATAAACCTGATATTCTAAGTAAATCAATTAAAATTTGAAAATATAAATTGCCCCTATTAACAGAAGGAGAAATAGAATACATAAACCATCTCATGTCAGAAATAGAAATCGAACAAGCCATCAGTGATTTCCCTAAGAAAAACACCATAGGGCAAGATGGATTTGAAAGTTAATTTTACCAAGCATTTAAAGAACAATTAATTTCAATAACATATAAATTACTTTTAAAATAGCTGAGAAAAGAACACTTCCCTATTTATTTTATGATACAAATGATGTTGATACCAAAACCAAAAAAGAGTAAAACATAAAGAGAAAGAAAACTATAGACTAATATCCTTAATAAATATTGATGCAAAAAAATAAACAAAATATTACCAAGAAGATTGTAAGAAAATATCACAAGGATCATACACTATAACCAGATATATTTTGTACCAGGAATATAGAGAAGGTGCAATATTAGGAAAATTATCAACATAGTTGACCATATCCTAATAAAGTCAACAGAAACCATATGACTTTTTGAATAATTGAAAAAAAATATTTTGACAAAATACAACACCTGTTTCTATTAAAAATAAAAGAGAACATTGGAATTAATCGGAGATCCAAGAAAATGATAAATATCATCTATCTAAAAGCAATAGCAAACTCTGTCTTAATGGGAATCAGCTAGGAGCCTTCCCAAAAGGATGGGGACTGAAATAAGGACATGCATTTTAACAACTACTTTTCAATAGTTTATTATAAATGCTAGATAGAGCCATAACAGAAGAAGAAATTAAAAGAATTAGAATAGACAACAAGGAAATAAAACTTTAATTGCTAGAGATAATATGATAGTATATCTAGAGAATCATACAAAATAGACCAAATACTAATTGAAATAATAAAAAGTTCAACGAAGTTGCACAATTTAAAGTAAATTCACAGAAATTAAACATTTCTCTGTACTATCAATGAAGTCCAACAGTAAGAGATAGAAAAAATCCCATTTCAAATAACTGTAGGATGGGGGATGGCTTGATTTTTTTGAACAATTAATTTAGCTCCTTGTATATTTGAGTAATTAGACCTTTGTCAGAGATTTTTGTTATAAAGATTTTTTTTCCAAATTTGTTGCTTCCATTCTAAATTTGCTAACAGCTTTTATTTTGTACAAAACTTGTTTAATTTAATGTAGTCAAAATTACTTGTTTTACATTTTGTGATTTTTTTCTAACATTTGCTTGGTTTTAAAATCTTTCCTTTCCCATAGATTTGACAAGTATACTATTCTGTGCTCACCTAATTTACTTATAGTTTCCTTCTTTATATTCAAGTCATTCACCCATTCTGAGTTTGTCTTGGTAAAGGTTGTAAGATGTTGATCTAGGCCCAATATCTCCCATATTGTTTTCCAATTTCCCCAGCAGTTTTTGTCAAAAAGTGGGTTTTCTCTGAAAAATTGGGTTCTTTGGATTTATCAAAGACAGTCTTGTGGAGGTCTCTTACTCCTAGTCTATTCCACTGACCCTCCCTTTTGTATCTTGTAGAAATGCTGATGATTTATGTGCATTTATTTTGTATCCTTCAACTTTCCTAAAGTTGTTGATTATTTCCACTAACTTTTTAGTTGATTCTCTAGAATTTTTTGAGTAGACCATCATATCATTAACAAAGAGTGATAGCTTGGTCTCCTCCTTTCTTTTTCTTCTCTGCTTGCTACTGCTAGTGTTTCCAGTACAATGTCTAATAGAGGTGACCATGGGCATCCTTGTTTCACTCCTGATCTTATTGGGAAGACTTCTAATTTATAAAAGGTTGCAGATGATGTTTGTTGATGGGTTTATATATATATATATATATATATATATATATATATATATA
>NC_058131.1:703417104-703530027 GCF_016433145.1 Gracilinanus agilis
TTTTATTCTTTCATCTTAACTCCTAGTATGCCTCAACCAGTACCCTCATGTTTCAAATGGAAATGTTTGGACATAGGAAATATGTTTCTTTATCCCTTGCTAAAAAACATAGACTATACATGATATCCAGGTTAGAATTTTAAAATTTCACTGGCAGTCCCTTTGACAAATCCACTGAGCTAAAATAAAGGGCTAGCTTTTCAAATCCCTGTATTTAAAAGTAGTAATGAATGTAGGTTTGCATTGCCTTGTAAAATACTTCTAGTGTTTTTTTTTTTTTTTTTTTTTTTTTTTTGCCCAATGAAAGGAACCAAATCAACTTTGCCAAATGTACACTTGGAAGCCAAGTCAATCTACTCAGTACAATCCAAACCAATTTAATTTATTCCATTCCAGTCTAGTCCCACTCAATCCAATCCAATATAATGTGTATTAAGAAGTTGCTAAATACAAAGCTATGATTGGAACAGTGGTTGGCAACCTTTTTGGCCATGAGAGCCATAAAGGCCTCATTTTTTAAAATGTAATTTCATGAGAGCTGTACAGTGCTCACAGTGCCGCTCCGGTAACAGAGCCTGAAAAAAAAATGGACTTTATGGCTCCTGCAGAAAGAGCCATATCTGGCCTTCAAAAGAGCCAGATATGGCTTGACAGCCATACGTTGCCAACCCCTGGGTTGGAAGAAAATTTCCCTCGCCACTAATTTTGCTTTGTTTTTTGTCACCTATCAGTGACCCAAAGGTCAAAAACCACTGAGATGTGCAGATATAAACAGGCCTTCAGAGGAAGGAAGTTAGAGAACCCAAGAACCAATGAGACAGAAAGCCAATTCCAGAGGCACTGCTCCCCTGGGTAGCCCAAGCAAATTAATAAACTATGGTTGTTCCTGAGATGTGATGTGTAATAGTTAGT
Organism: Gracilinanus agilis; assembly: GCF_016433145.1. NCBI lineage: Eukaryota > Metazoa > Chordata > Mammalia > Didelphimorphia > Didelphidae > Gracilinanus > Gracilinanus agilis. Next base: position 703,418,017 of record NC_058131.1, read on the forward strand.
GGGTAGAGGAAAAAGCTTATAGTTAGAGCAGGAGCCTGTTCTGGGGTCTTCTGACTGGAGCGAGGAACCTGAATGAACTCTTGCCAGTGCTCAGCTTTAATCCATCACGGCGGCCAATAGAGTAGTGAACTTAGTAATTCTCTACTTCTTTCCTATCTTTCCCTCTTTTTACTATTACTATCTAAAAGTAATAAGTTATTAAAACTACTAGTAGCCTGACAACTTACTTTTAATTATTATAAAATGTATTATGTGGTGGATATAACATAACAAAATAAAATCATTTTCTGTCCTCAAGGAACTTACTTGCATATATTGCATACACACAACAAGGAGTAGATAAGCAAAGGAATGTAGTAGCTTTTTATTGCTTTGTAGCCAAAACTGGAATAATTTCATTAATATATTTGGTTTTCTGACATATATATGTATAGATATGTACATACATATTTACATATATAGAATGCATTCATGAATTCAGGATGAAAAGTCCCACTTTGAGGTAAATATCTCTAGTTCATGTAACATCATTTTATCTGCCCAATGTGATGTCCATTATATTACATTTTATCAATTGATTCTATGGACACATGCCTATACTGAAGGATACAATATGAAGCAAAGTAGCTTAATCAATTAATGAATGCTCAAAGAACATTAAAAAGAAAAATATATACATGTGCATATATACTCACACAGATATAATATTCATTGGGAAAGCTTGACAATCTTCCTCTAATGACTTACTCCATCTTGACTTGATTCACACAATGCATATATAGTATCATATACATAGACATATATTTGTGTATTGTATACATGTATGATATATTTCACACATATGTATAAATGTACACATGTTCCTATATTACAAAGGCTAGGATGGCTAGATTGTAGCATGTTTGTGGAAGATAATACAACATTGTTAGGAAAATTGATTTATTCCAGATCATAAAAATCTATAAATATCAAAGAGTTTCATATTTAATCCCAGAGACATGAAAAAGCCAATGATCTTATTGGGTATGGTAGTTAAATGATCAGAATTTAAAAATCTTAGATTGTGAAGGAAACTAAGCAGTTACTGAGTCTAAGCCACAAAGTCCATTAAAGTGGATAGAAATATCATCGTAAATGGCTTTTGTCTATCTCTACTATGGCTTCTGCTCCAAAACCTGCAATGAAATTGCACTTACCCCTCTTAAAGAAAGCTATTCTACTTTAGTGGAGTTCTTCCAGTTATCTGACATCTTCCATTTCTCTTACTGGTCTTATTTTTGTACTGGTTAATATCACTTTTCCCCACAACACACCCTCCATTACATAAAAGAAAGCTTAATTAATCTTTGACACATTCCTACTTTTAAAAAATTATCTACTTCATGGGAATTAAATCAATTTTAAAACATCATTGATTGGCTTTAGTAAAATCTTCTCATCATCAAACAGTGATATTCTAACTGGCTTTTCTCCCTAGCCCACTAATTACCAATTACCAGTGTTAGAGTATGACTAAGAAATTTCATCAGAATGTATAGAAGTCCCCAGTCAAAATATATATTGTAATGAAGTAATTTAGGGAATAGAATAGGAATTTATAGGAGCTTGGCTATCAGCTTTGAGCATTCTGTATTGGAATACAACTGGGGGAGGAGTGAAACTGTCACTGCTGATGTGAGAGGGGTTTGGAGCACAGGGCCAGCCAGCAGTGACTCCATGAGCTTGGGATCTTTAGGGTTGGAGAAACTTGAAAACAACATCTCTCAAGACAACGCTTGGTAGTGGGTAGTGTCTGTTTCTGGTGGACAGTTTGCAGACATTTTTCCATACCTGGTATCTCTTGGATTATTAGCTGTGCAACGAGTTGGTTTCAGATATCCAGAATTCATCAAAGAAGCAACCTGGACCATTTGTGAGAATTCCAATACCCAGCTCTCTCTAGCCTTCAGTCAAGGTTGTCAGCCTGACTGAAGTTAGGTTGACATAGAAACTCCCTCTTAGAACTCCATTTCTTGTCAGTTAGACATTCCTAGTTATAGATATACCTCTCCCATCATCCCTAACCTTATAGTCTGTATTAAACCTGTATTTTTATAATTCTTTGGTCCCAACCTACTCACTTGTTAATATTCCAGACTCTCAGGCTAGGTGGATCTGTGGTGACAGTTGGTGTCAACTTCCAATCCATAATCTACTCATTGTTCTTTGGTGGGATTTGTGTTTCCCCGGTTTATTTGTCCAGTCTGTTATCTCTGTCCAAACAGTTCTTCTTCTCCCCTTTCTCTCAACCCAGTAATATTTAAATTACCCACAAAGTGTTCCCTCAAAAGGATATGCAAATGAGGGAAATGAGCCCTGTGCTGCCCTTTAAATATAGTTTTCATGGACTTGCCTGAACTCTCCCCTCCCTGCCAGGCCCTTTTCCTTCCAGGGACATTAATAACAAGCACTGCAGACAATCCCTTCATTGAAAATTATCTCTCCATTCCAAAGTTCTAGATATTCCATTCAAGGGTTCCATTCCTTTTCCAACTTAGAGCTAAATTTACACATAAGGCAGTATGATGAAAGGGAACAAATATTAAATTGCGAATTGTGAGACCTGCATCTGAGCCTCAGTTCTATGTGTGAGCAAAGCATTTCACTCTCTGGCCTTATTTTCTTTGTCTATTACATAATCCTAATGTGATAAGTTTTATACTCTGCCTTTCAGGAATCTAGTGAGGAAAATAACATGTATATAGTAAAGCTAGGTATAGATGTGAGCTGATTAAAGCCCTCAAGAATAGTTCCAAATTGTCCTCCAGAATGATTGAACCAATTCACAACTTCATTAGCAGCATATTAGTGTCCCAAATTTTGCCATATCCCCACCAACATTTATCACATTCCTTTGCTACCATATTGACCGTTCTTCTAGGTGCTAGGTGGTACCTCAGAGTTGTTTTAATTTGCATTTCTCTAATCAGAATAGATTTAAAACAATTTTTCATGTGTTTATTGATAGTTTTGATTTCATCATGTGAAAATTGCCTATTCATGTCCCTTGACCATTTATCAATTGGGTAATGGCATGACTTTTTATAAATTTGATGTAGTTCCTTATATATTTGGGATATTAAATCTTTTTCAGAGAGTTTTGTTATAAAAATTTTCTCCCATTTTGTTGCATTCCTTCTAATTTTGTTTGCATTGGTTTTCTCTGTACAAAAACTTTTTTTTTTAAATTTTATATAATCAAATTTTGCATTATTTTTACATTCTACAATGTTCCCTATCACTTGCTTGATCTTAAATTCCTTCCTTTCCTACAGATCTGATAGGTATACTATTCTCTGTTCACCTAACATATTTATGATTTCACTATATTTAAGTCATATGCCCATTTTGAATTTATCTTGGTATATGGTGTAAGTTACTGATGGAAAACCAATTTTCCCCATACTGTTTTCAAATTTTCCCAGTAGTTTTTGTCAAATAGTGGGTTCTTGTCCCAAAAGCTGGAATCTTTGGGTTTATTGAACACTATCTTGCTGAGGTCATTTATCCCTAGTCTGTTCCATTTATCCACCTTTCTGTCTCTTAGCCAGTACCATATTGTTATGATGACAAATGCTTTATTCTATATTTTTAAATTTGGTACTGCTAGGCTCCCTTTCTTCACATTTAAAAAATTATTTCCCTTGATATTCTTGATCTCTTGTTCTTCCAGATGAATTTCCTTATAATTCTTTCTGATATAAAATAGTTTTTGGCAGTTTGATAGGTATAGAACTGAATAATATAAAATTATAATGATTAATTTGGGTAAGATTGTCATTTTATTATGTTAGCTTGTCCTGCCAATGAGCAATTGTTTTCCAGTTATTTAGATATAGTTTTTATTGTGTGAAAAGTATTTTGTAGTTGTGTTATTATACTTCCTGTGTTTGTCTTGGTAGATAAATTCCTAAATGTTTTATATTGTCTAGAGTGATTTTAAAAGGAATTTCTCTTTCTAACTCCTGCTGATGAATTTTGTTGGAAATAGACAGCAATGTTGATTATTTATGTGGATTAATCTTGTACCCTGCAACTTTTTAAAGAGAAATTGCTATGTAACACAGATGTGAGATACTTGGGGAAAGTGAGATAGTGTCTAAATGATTTTGCTTATTAGAAATTTCATAGATTACATGGCTCTGCCTTATTTGCCATCCTCCACATCTATAATAATTTTCCTAATTTTAATTAGTTTACCAAATAATTCTGATCTCTGTCTCTTCCTTCTGATTCCAAATGTACCCACTAACTCAATCAATTTAATACTCTTACATTCCATTATGTGTGCATTTGAATTTCTAAAGCATCTACTATATTAAAGGTATAATACTAGTTTGTGGGATTATAATGCCAAAAGTAAAACACCTCTGCTCTCAATGAGTTTCCATTCTATTGCAAAAAATAAAATGTTCCTATAGTTAATTATAAAATCACCACAGTATTTTGATGAGGAGGGACACTAACTATTGAAAAGTCAGGATAAGAACAATATAGAAGGTAGTATTTTTGTCCAATGATGCAGGAGCCTAGAAATGTTAAGAAGTGAAAGTGAGGAAAGTTTATATTACATACATGGAAGGAAATAAAGGCAAGAAAATGGAAATCAAAGATGAAATGCATCATGTCTGAGGAACTGTGAGATTTCCTGTTTGCCTGGACCCTTTTGAGTATCAAAAAGTTTTAATGGTTGAAGAACCTAGAAAATTAGATTAAGGTCAGGAAAAGAAGTAAAAAAAAAGAGGAGTTTGGTATCCAAGGAAATTCTAATTTTAATGACCTTGTAAATTAATCTATATTCATTCTGTATAACAATGCATCTTCAGATCACTGTGAAAGTAAATTTTAATACCAAATCTAAATATGTCATACATATACACACAGATACACACAGATACACACACATGCACAAATACTTAAGAATTTTCAGTGAATCTATTTTGCACATAAGTTAAAATACAAGCTCTTCACCATAGCATTCAAGGCTTTCTTCTTTTTAGAATCTACAATTAGATATTTATCTCAAAAATATAACAGAACTGCCAAGTAACAGTGTTGTGCAGACTATGACACAACTAAATTCACCCAGCATTCCAATCCAAATAATTATAAAATAACACCTCAAATCAAATTTTGAAGCAGTGACAAAGGTTCAGAGAGAGATTTTGTTTTCCAGTGTAAGACAACTAAGAATGTCCAAGGGAGAGGTCGGCCAACACAAAGGCATAGCAGAAGCATCAATGTGCCAGGAGTGGGTCATGAAGGAAGTCATCAAAGCAGCAGCAGCAGCAGCTTCAAGAGCTCTCAGCCCACAGATGTTAAGGGGGTCACACAACTGGACAGAGAGAGATTACAGGAACTTTTTGATATTTGAGGTTTTCAACAATCTAGAGTCAGCTTAAAAGTCTACAAAGTCCAGTGTGGCTAGGGCGTAGTCAACATAGAGAGGTTGTGTTTAAGATGTTCTAAGATATGAAGAGTTTTCAATGACAAGGTGAGGGGACTAGACTTAGCTTTGTAACTAACAGCAAACCACTGATGGGTCCTGAGTATAGGAAATGCATAGTCAGTTTTAGTTACACTACATATATGAGATTGCTAAGGAAGGGGAGAGGAAAGAGGACTAAAGACAAATACTTAGTAAATATTCATATAAACTAATTGTGATGGAAATGGGGGGATACTTAGACAGGAAGGATAAAAGTAAATATTCTAGTTTATTTTTAAACCAAAGGAGAAAACAACATTAGAAATAGGAGTGTTTTGAAAGCAGCAGATTGAAGGAGAGTGAGAACTACATAAATACTATTGGAATTGTCCATTGAGAAGACACTAATGATTTTATAGACATTTTAATAGCACTTTGGAGAACATAATAAGTTGAAAGAGAGTAGTGAAGAAAGATAAGTAACAGACACACAAGATGTTTAATCACAAAGGAAGGGGAAAGGCCAATGATATCTGATATGTATAGACTAAATGGATCTTGGGGATTTTTTTTTTTGGATAGAATAATTATACACATATGTGTATAGTTATAAACTGGGAAAATATATATGAGAGATAGAAATGGAGGAAGAGGAGAGACATGTAAAACAAGAAAGACAGAGAGATTTTGATTCCTTCCTAACTGGCCTAGGCACTTCTCCTGAATCTCATCTTATTTATTTTCCATTTCAAGGACAGTTTTAGACTATAGAATTATAGGTAGCTAGGTATTATAATACAAAAAGACTGGGGTTCAGGAAGATATCCTACCTAAGACACTTACTAGTTGTGAGATCTCTGGGAAACGTGTGTGTGTGTGTGTGTGTGTGTGTGTGTGTGTGTGTGCATGTACCTTAGTTTCCTCAACTCTTTAATGAAGATATAGTCTCACCAACCTTCCATGATTGTTGAAATGATCAAATTACTTAATGTATGGTGGTTTGCAAATGTTAAAACACCTTGAAAAGGCCAACTGTTACTATATACTAACCCCTCATGTCAGAAGCCTTCCATTTACCAATATCATAATTCAACAACTCCCAATGGAGGGCATGAAGTTGAGAGATATTTCAAAAGCAGAACCACATGACATAAAAATGCAATTTCATGTGGGAATGTTAGGAATGTAAAAGTATTACTGAAACACTTCTCTTCTTTGAAACCAACTTTAGGTGAAGGCTTTTTTTTTATAACCTTTCCCTCAGAATTGAAGAAGTCACTATTTTACTTTTTATTTGCACTTTTTTCTAATTTTTGTTATGTTAGATTGAAGGAACATAGAAAATTTCCTACTAGACTGAAAGCTAATTAATGACAAAGAATTAAAGATATCCCTTCCACATCACAAGGGAAATGGCATGAGGCCCTTCTTACCTCTACTATGTAGAAACTTCACATAAATGTTTTGTTTCTCCCTGCTACCAGAGAAAATACCTGATTTTTTTTTCTTTTTCTTTTATGAGATGTTTACAGTACCTTACTGTAAAATTTGGGATAAATTTTTGGTCAGAGGTTTCATGTAGATCAAGGTTATGATATTTCCACCTTTCTAGGAATTGTTGTCACCTACTGGCTTTTTCATTCTTTTCATAATCCTTAACTTCTTACTTATTTTAAAATTTTAAAAAGAATTTTTTAATTTCTGGTACAAAATGTAAAATGCTGATATCTTACAAAAATACAACACATATATTTTATGCATTTCTGAATTTCTCAAAATATTCTGTGCCATTTCCTGGTCTTCTCATATCACGTATGATTTGTGCACAACTCCCCCCAATATCCCTATTTAATTTCTTAAACTGACCTGCAACATATTGAAACCAAAATGGAGAAATTTGCAATGTGGAAGATATATTTGCTTTGTTTTTTTTTAATGTTTTTAAAATGAGAATCCTTTTTCTCAAGAAGCTTGCAAGTAATACAGAAGAGTTTGTGGATATTTTGGGTTATGTTCATGCATTTAATATTGTGTATAAAGGAAGGGGCTCTCTCCATTATTATATAATACATATATATATAATAGTGGGATTTATTGATTTCCTTATTTGTCATTTCTACCTTGTTGGACCTCATAAGATTCTATAGGATGTTAGCCAGGAAGAAAAAAAAATGAATCAATTAATAAAGCATTAGGGTTAGACTAAGCACAAAATGTATTCAGAGCTCCAATGATAAAACACAAATAGATTTGATTGAAATTTCAAATCCTTACAGTACCATTTTCTTCTGCCTGACTGTATAGATCCAATGTGACTTATTCATAATAATTTATAATGAATACTTGTTTAATTTGGTTCCATTTCATAAATCAGTCTGTCATTATCAAATATTTATTTTGTTCTTGCTTTGTTTCTGGCATGGCACAAACTAATGTAGACATACAGAATGTCAGAAATAATTTCTGCCCATGAGAAGCAAATATTCAAATGGGAGACCATATATAAGAACAGTACATACCAAAATACATAAAAAGTGGATTCAGTGTAGTGTTAGGAGAAAAGAAACTAGGAATGGGAAAGATCTCTAGAAGAAAGGTGGTGTTTAAGAAGAGTCCTGAAGAAAGCCATCAGTTCTGAGAGACAGGTGAAAATTTGCAGTTATGAATTATATGAATTATAGCCTTTCCATATTAGTAAAATTTGTTAGTTATCTCTGTACCTGGCTTCAGACAACCTAGAGCTGACTACTGTACCCCTTTTCTCTTGGGGAATATTTTACTAAGCACAGTAACCTCTAGGTATTTGGGGGAAGGTAACATACAGTGCTAAAAATAGTACTCCAGTGGAAGTCTATCACTAAAGACCATGGGAAGGGAAAAGAGAAATAGGCTTGCCTATCACGAGAGAGGCTTAATTAAACATATAATAGACAATGGAAGATATAGAGCTGGGTTCAAATGAACCTTCAGGTAATCTTACCCTCACATGTTTTTGAAGAATTATTTTATATTTCTCCTCCTTTAGAATGTAAGCTCCTTGAGGATGTTTGTATATTTGTGTTTTCATATACCCATTACTTTGTATAGTACTCCTTTATAATTGGTTCTTGATAAACGGTTTCTCATTGATTGTTCGATTGATTAACTTCTAGAATGCATTTCAGTTAAACTAACTTGCTAATGATTTCCCATACATGGCAATGACCTACCATTTTCTCTCTTACTGACTTTCAATTAGCACCCTTCCTATTTCCCATCTCATTTTCAACTTATAGAATTCCAATCTTCCTTCAAAATGTACTCCAGGTACCAATTCCTACATAAATACTTTCCTGATTCCCCTATCAAAATTTGGTTTCTCCTTGAATGTATGTACACAATATAACATTAACACAACATCCTTCTTATGGGGGAAAACTGGGGGGGTTAAATTAAATATATTCAGGGTTCTGAGGAAGGATAAGTAAGAGATAAGACAGGACAATAGACTGGGATTAACAAGTTGGGAAAATACAATTTAAAATGGGTTTGGCAGTTGGAGGCCCAATTGTCAACACAGATCCACCTAGCCAGGGAGTCTGTGAAACTAACAAGGGAGTAGACTGACAAAAGGTTTTATAAACAGGAGTTTAATTCAATGAACTATTGTTTGAAGGAAAGGAAAAGGTATTCTATTCTACCAGTCTATGGGCAAACCTCAGGGTCATGGAATGAATTTATCTACACTAAGTTAGAGACTATAGCATGGCAGGGCACAGTGGAGATCAGGAATGAAAGTGGGATCCTCACTGCTCTATTGTGACACTTTTTTATTATGACTAGCAATTATCAAGGAGTTTAAGAAATAAAATATAGACATATAATTCTTTATTGTTTAAGATTCTTATTTAAAATATAATTGAACTGCTTAAGATAAAAATCCCCAGAACAAGAAAGATCTATAAGTGAAATTTACAAGACCTAAGGAAAAATTAATTCCAATAATATATTTTGGAGAATGGACAAAGAAGTAGTTTTTCACAATTACATCTATGAAACAAAAGTGGTGCTGAAACCTAAACCAAGAAGACAAAATTAGAGAAAGAAATCTATATCCCAATTTTCATAATAAATATTAATCAAAGTTTTAAAAGAAATTATTAACAAGGATATTACAATAAAATATCTTAAAAATCATATACCATGATTAATTGGTATTAATGTCAGGAATGCAGGGCTAATTCAATATGAGGAAAATAATCAACATAACTACCAGTATTGGGGACAACTAGAAGCTCAGTGGATTTAGAGCCAGACCTAGAGGCAGGGAGTCTTTGGCTTAAATCTAGCCTCAGACACTTCCTAACAGTGTGACCCTGGGAAAGACACTTTAAAGCTCATTGTTTAGCCCTTCCTGATATTTTACTTTCAAACCAATATACAGTGAATGAAATGTAAGAGTTTAAAAAATAAAAATCATTGACTGAATCAATAATAAAAATGAATATTATAATAGATGTGGAAAACTTTAATAAAATACAACACTCATGCCTACTAAAAATGTAAAAAAAAAAAATTGAAATAAATGGAGATTTCCTTAAAATGATGAGAAGTACCTAAAACCATCAGCAAGCATTATCTATAAAAGAGATAAAATAAAAGCACTCTTTATAAGATTGGGGTAAAGCGAGGATGTCCATTTTCACTACTATTTTTTATTATTATTCTAGAAATTCTATCTATAGTGATAAGATAGAAAAATAAAGCAAGAGAATTAGTATAGACAGTGAGGGAAAAGAAAACTATCACTCTTTGCAAACAGTATAATGGTATACTTATAGAATCCTAAAAAATCAATTAAAAAAGACAAGTTGAAGTAATTAACAAATTACAGAAAGCTACAGGATAGAAAATAAATCCACATAAATCATCATCTTTTCAAAATAATGCCAACAAAATATCATGGCAATAAATAGAATGATAAATTCCATTTACAACAAATCCAGACAATATAAAATAGTTGGAAATCTACTTGCCAAGAAAAACATAGGAACTATATATAGTTTTACAAAACATTTCAAAAAGAGACAAATCTAAACAATTAGTAAAATATTAATTGTTCATAAGCTGAGTACATATTTAAAATTGATAATTCAACATAAATTAATTCTTTTATTCAGTGCCTTGCCAAACTACCAAAATTGTTTTATAAAGCTAAAAAAATAACAAACTTTATTAGAAAAATGCAAGAAAAAAAACAACAAAGGATCTAATGAAAGACATTGAAGGAAGGTAATTGAGCCAAAACTGATCTTACACTATATTATAAAACAGGAATCGTGTAAACAATCCATGGAATGGATTAGTTACATTTTGTATAGTAAAAAATAATCACAGTCACCTAGAGTTTTATAAACTCAAAGGTTCAAGCTTTATGGAGAAGAAATTACTTGTTGACAAAAACTACTAGAAAAACTAGAGAGCAGGATGGCAGATAATAAGTATAAAACAACATCATCAACCAAGATAAAGTCAGAATGCATATATGACTGAGGCAAGAAAGGTGACTTCATAAACAAATTAGGGGAGTATGGAATACTTTATTCGTCAGATCTATGGATAAAGAAATAATTATTTTATAAAACAACAGACAAAGATTATTATGAGTTCAAAATGAATAGTTTTGATTACAAATACACTGAAATATTTTTTGACAAATAAAAGTAATGTATCCAAGCTTAGAAGGAAACTGGTAAAAAGTTTATACAATATTTCTCTGATAAAAATCCAATTTATTAAATACAGAATTGAGTTATAGTTAATAGAACTAAGTCAAATTTATGAGAATGCCATTGTCTATTTGATAAATGACCAAAAGTTTTCAGAATAAGAAATCAAAACTATCTACTTGTATGAAAAATGCTCTAAATTACTACTGGTTAAATAAATGTGAATTAAAACAAGATTGAAATACCATTACACATCTGTCACATTGGATTTTTATGGTGCAAAAGGAAAACAACAAATATTGGCATGGTTTTGTAAAAAAAAAAATTGGACAGCTATGCACTATTGATGAAACTGTGAACTGTTCCAACCACTTTGGAGAATGATTTGGAACTATGTCCAAAATGCTTTAAAACTGTCTTTGATTGAGAAACAACATAAAAAGGTCTGTGTCCCCAAGAGATAGGGATAAAAGGAAATATCTAAAAATATTTATATTTACAAATACGTAAAAATATTTGTAGTATTTTTGTGGTGGCAAAGAACTGGAAATTGAGGGGATATCCATCAGTTGGGGGCATCTAGGTGGAATAATGTATAGAAAATTAGACTTGGAATCAAGATGCCCCATTTTCATTAGTTATCATCTGGCCTTAGAAACTTAATAGCTATGTGACCTTGGACACATCACTTAATTGTGTTTTCCTCACTTCTTCATTTGTAAAATGAGATGCAATAAAAAAAACACAAACTTCTTGAGTATTCTTACCAAGGAAACCCCAAATGGCATCATAAATTGTCAAATACAACTGAAAAATGCCTCCACAATCCAATTGGGGAATGTTTAATCAAAATGTGGTATAGAATTGTGATGGAATACTATTGTGCTTTAAGAGATGACAACCAGGATGGTTTCAGAAAAATCTAGGAAGACTGATATGACCTGATGCAAATTGAAGTGAACAAAGTCAGGAAATTATTGTATACACTAACAGCAATATTGCACAATAAAAACTGTGAATGAAAGTAATTCTCAGAAAGACAATATGAGAAAATTCCAAAGGATTCATGAGGAAAAAGGGTTTCCACTTACAGAGGAAAAAAATTTCTGGATTCTGAGTGCAGATTGAGTTACAGTTCTTTTTTAACTTTATTTTTCTAGTTGCTATTATTGTGTTCGGGGTTAGTGTTCATTTTTGAAACATAGTAAATATGGCAATGTTTTTATGACTGCACATATATAATCTATATTAAAATGGTTGCCTTTTCAAGGAGAGGTGAGTGGATTGAGAGAAGGAGGGAATCTGGAAACATTTTTAAAAAGGAAAAAATATTAAAATTATTTTTGCACGTAACTAAGAAAAATACAATAAGAACATTCTTAAAAAAATAAATTACTTATTTTAAAGATGAATAAACTGAGGGCAACATAGGAGAAGAGACTGGCTTAAGGTCATACAAACAGTAACTGGCAAAATGAAAATAGAAATGAGTTCCTCTGTGTTGAGTCAAGGTACCAACATTGAGAGAGAGAGAGAGAGAGAGAGAGAGAGAGAGAGAGAGAGAGAGACGAACCAGGGCCAGACATGGTGATACATGATCTCTGTTTATTATGACAAAGAGAAAGATTTTTATAGAAAGTAGAGTACTAAGCATTACATCATTTTAGGGGCGTTTCTTTTCCACAGAAATCGTTTATGAAAAAAAAAAAACTTTACCCATATCATTTCTAGGGCTCTTCTAGAAACCCAAGCAAATTGAGGAAGAGTGACAGCTGATTTATTCTGAATAACTTGGGGAAATGAAAATCTGGGTCATTTAGTCATGATATTACAGATGCTTTTTTGATTATCAAGATAATGAACAGCTCAAGGTTTTATTATGACCATTTGGGAAGGAAGCCTTCAGGCATTCTTCTTATCTGTGTTTCAGCCAAACAACAGTTCACACCTGTGAGATTTGCACCTTGCCAGAAATCTCAGGCAAACTTACAAAGATGTCTTTTTGGGCTGCTTTTCTCATTGGGTCTAATTTGTCCTAGGTTCCTCCATAACTTTGAAGGTTCAGCTCACTGTTCTTTCCATTCTAAAGTGCTTATACTGAGCTTAATAATCTTCTATTTAGAATTTTTGGAAGTAAATTGTGTCTTAAAGGTCAGTGATATAGAAAATTCTGTTTTCTTTAAAATATATTAAAATTATAAAATCTAAAATGTGTGGGGAGTGGATAACTTCACTGTATTTCTTAGTTTTCTTATTACTAAAATATGCTTCTCATTGAAACCAATTATTTCAGCTTAATAAATTATGTCTGGGTTACTATATTTAGTTACTGAAAGATGTCCTTTTTTATTCTGAAATTTGTCTCAAGTTTGAGGTAGAGACTATATTACTTCATTCTAGTTATACAAGAGGAAACAATTAAGTATTCAAATCTTTTTAGTGATGAAAATGATTTTTCAATGGACTTTTAGTTGGCAAGTTTAATATCTTTTAATCAGTTCTCATCAATCTTATAGTCTTTGAAATTTTGAAATTGTGTATCTCTCTTTCCTCAATATGTTCTCTTTCATTATTTTCTCACTATTAAACACTCTAAGTCACAATTTTTCATTAATCAAATGAATATTACAATATCTACCTCAAAGAGTTTAGGCACATGTGAAGAAATATTAGACAAGATGCTTTGAAAAAGTGAAAAACAGTTTGCAAGTATAAACTTTATCATTTTTACTTTTGATTGTCCATATGAATATTTAATGAGTTTTCAGACTCATCTTCAAACTATAGGCCATTTTTCTCTTCTGTGCCCTCTTCTCTTAAAGGAAGAATAGTCAAACTGTTATTTCATATGAAGGCAAGGGTCATGTATATATTTAAAGAGTATCTGTTAGTAAATGTATATTTACAAATTAACTGGTCAATGAACTCAATCCTTAGAGTATGTGTAGAGACATAATCATCCACATGGAACAAAATGATGAGCCTGCTTCCAGGAGAGTCATGGTGATACATGAGGTGTGTGCATTATAAAGATTTGGAACATGAGCATTCTACAACTGCTTTTGGTATTCTAATCACATGGTGACTGATAGCATCTTTGACTCTGACTATATAAGTAGAAACTGGGCTCTTCAGGTGGTATAGTGGCTAGGTTGTAGGGCCTGGAGTCAAGAAAATGTGAGTTAAAATCTGGCCTAAGATACTTTCTAAGTGCCCCAGGGAATATAAGTTAACATTTGTCTATCTCACATTCCTCATCTGTAAAATGAGAATAAAAATAGCACCTACCTCCTACAGGGCTTTTATGAGGATGAAATTATAGTGTGGTGCCTTTCTTCCTTCCTTCCAGCAAGCCATGAAGGGATAGAATCCTTGATTTTTTTAAGATAGCCTTTGAGTAAAGATAGGGAGTAGATTATTGTGAGAAAACCACGTTTCTGGGGCCCTTTTTGCCGTTCCCTCCAAGTAGAACACTTTTTGGAGTCTTCCTAATGCAAGAAATCCAAAGTGGTGTCTCTGGTTTGTGGGACATAGCCTGGGGGTACTTGCTGAGCCTAGAGCTGCTGCCTGCTGAGTCTTTTAAGCCCATGTTTTTCCTGTGTGAAAGTGCTGTAGAGACCCTGGCTCCAGGCTGCAGAAGTTTGCCCAGAACTCAATGACCAGCTTGGCCACAGTCCTTCAGGAACAAAAAAGCTGCTGAGATGCAACCTGGAAGCACTTGTGCTGGGAAAAGCAGGCTCTGAACTGCTGGTACCAGGCTAGACAACTAAAGGATAGAGGAAACAGGAAACACACCACCAGGACAGGATGCCATGCATGTGGGAGCTGTGCAGACTCCAACAAGCCTGAGGAAAAGAATGCAGCAAACTTCTCGGGCCCCATCCAAACACCCCAAAGTCTCTTCCGGTAGAGACTCAGATTGGCGAATCATGAAATGCTCATTCTGCGAAGGGGTTGAGATACTTTGAGATCCAACTGGAAAGGAAACCATAATCAGAGGGGAGATAAGGGATAAGGAAAATAAGAGAGGAAATAAGGGATAAGGAAAATAAGAGGAGGGGAGAAGACTGATGGTGCCAAAGATTTCAGGAAGAAAACTCAAAGATCTTGAACATAAACAGATAAATCAATGGGGAAAAATAGAAACAACAGAAGGAAATCTAAAAACAAATGCATATGAGTTTGTACCCCAAAGAGATCATAAGGAAAAAGACTTGTACAAAAATATTTATAGCCATGCTCTTTGTGGTGGCAAAAAATTGGAAAATGAGGGGATGCCCTTCTACTGGGGAATGGTTGAATAAATTGTGGTATCTGCTGGTGATGGAATACTATTGTGCTCAAAGGAATAAAGAACTAGAGGAATTCCATGTGAACTGGAATGGCCTCCAGGAATTGATGCAGAGCGAAAGGAACAGAACCAGGAGAACCTTATACACAGAGACTGATACATTATGGCACAAGCGAATGTAATGGACTTCTGTACTAGCAGCAATGAAATGATCCAGGACATTTCTGAGGGACTTATGAGTACATATCCATAGCTATACTTATCCACAGTAAGAACTGTGGGAGCAGAAACACAAAAGAAAAACAACTGCTTGATTACATGAGTCGATGGGGATATGATTGGGGATGTAGACTCTAAATGATCACCCAGAGAAGGTATCAATAATATGAAAATAGGTCCTGAACAATGATACATGTAATACCCAGTGGAATTGTGTTCATAGACTATAGTCTATATATAGTACATAGGCTATGGGAAAGAGGTGGAAGAGGGGAGAGAAAGAACATGAATCATGTAACCATGGAAAATTTTTCTTAATCAGTAAAAAAAGTAAAAAAAAGAAATTGTACATGAAAAAATTAAATTGAAAAATGCAGACATCTATGAATAAGGCAGAATAGAAGAGAGTCCCACTGATGAAATGTTTCTTTGAGTGAAGAGTGATGGACACTAAGGGAAATGAGGAAGTTACAATGAATGGAGTCTGGGGGATTTGGTGCCTAAAATGCCTACTTGTCCCAGGATGGGAGGAGAGTTGGAATCTCTGGAGGTAACTGGCAGTGGAAGACCATGAACATAGAGATATCTCCAGGCAAATATAGGGAGGAAAAAAGATCAATAAGAAACATAATAGATCAGTGTTGGGCTGCATAATCAAGGATATGGGGGTCAGGGGGCTCTAACATGGGACAGTGCTAAGTGCTATGGTGGATAGTATGCCAAGCCTTGAGTCAGGAAGACACCTGAGTAAAATATAGCCTTACTAGCTATGTGATCCTGGACAAGTCAGTTAATCTTTATTTACTGACGTTTCCTCATCTGTAAAATGGAAATTATAATAACTTGTATATGCCAGGTTTGTTGTCAGGATCAAATGACATAATTGTAAAATGTTTGATACAGTGCCTGGCATATAGTAAGTACTACAAAAGTATTAGCTTCTACCATCATCATCATCATCATCTTCATTAGTTAACATTGTTCTGTAAATGAGGCACAATGGAAAAAGGGATGAGCCTCACATGGGGTGAACCCTACAAAGCAGTAGCAGAAAACACCTAGAAGACAGATTTTAGAATAGATACTTTGGAAGCTTTGGTGGTATGAAGTATATAGAGAAAAGAAAGAGACCAGATCATTTTAGGCGTCATGAATCAGAGAATGAGGGTCTAGAGAAAACTGAAAGAAAAAATGGATAATGAAGAGACTAAGATAAATCCTTTTTGGAAAAGTGTACAAAAAAAAAAGAAATTTAAAAACTAAGGAGCAGGACTAGCTGAAGAGAAAGAGAGGAAAAAGAATATCAAATGAACAAGAGATTTTGGGGATGAGGGGGGGAAGAAAGTCAGTGGGAACAGAGTTGTTCTTAAATGAAGATTAAAATTAAAGTAAACAAAGGAACATAATTTGGTGTTTACAGATGAAGAGAGAACGTGAAAGTGAAAAACTTCTTTACAAACAACACTAATTCATCTAGGATCAGAAGGGAAGTGTTGGGGTGGGGGTAGGCAACAACTTTGTATCAAATTTCTCTCTTAAAGTTTTAGTATCCAAGATATATAACAATTTTTGAATATAAATGTCTAATAATCTTTCCCCAATAAATGGTCAAAGTGTATTAAGAAACAGTTCTCAAAACATTTGAAAAGAATTCACAACCCCATGAAAAAAATGCTCCAGAGTGGGATTTTATATGAGTATTCTCTTATAACAATGAACAATATGGAAATAGGTTTTGCATGATAATATATGTATAACCCAGATTAAATTGCTTACCGTCTCCAAGAAGGGTAAGGGAAGGGAGGGAGGAAGACAATTTGGATCTTATAATGTCAGAAAACTTATGTGGAAAATTGTTATTACATGTAATTGGTAAAATAATTATTAAAACATGTAATGCTCCAAAAAAAAAAAGAAATTATAGTGTGGTATCTGAACATAAGTGATTAATAATTGTTTATTTCCTTCCTTCTGTTCTATTCAATCTGGTTATCTTTTCTTTCTTTTTTGGGTTTTGCTTACTGATTCTAGAATTCCTTCTTTGGACTACAAGGCTCGGCTAGTTATACATCCTAGCATGAACTGGATTCCTGCATCAGGACTTGAAGAACTTATGACAAAAAATAATATCCATCACAAGAGAAATAATAGTTGGAGTTGGAATGCAAATCAAAGCATACTATTATTTACTTTAGTTTATTTGTGTTTTTATTTTGAAGTTTTGGTTCTATATGATCATTCACCAAAATGACCACTGTTAATATGAAAAATGATAGATGCTGCTATAAATATATAAATTAGTATTTTAATTAAAGCCATGTTGATAGATAAAATCATTAGACCACGCGCTTGTAAGCATTCAAAACTGCCGCCTCCATCCTGCCTCCTAGCCAAGCCCTACTCGCCAAAGAAGAGAGCACTCCCTCCTAACCCACGAGATTTAAGCGCTCCCCTGCGTCAAGACGTCGGAAACGGAAACCAGTTGGACCATGTTGGATCACGGGAAATGTAGTTTTATACATTTCCCAAATCCACTTGTTACACCACTATGGAAGTGTATTTTGCATGATAATACATGTATAACACAGACTAAATTACTTGTCATGTCCAGGAAGAGGGAGGGAAGGAAGGAAGGGAAACAATGGATTTTATAAGTTCAGAAAATATATATTGAAAATTGTTATTGCATATAATTTGGAAACAAAGAACTTTAAAAAAGAAAAAAAAAGAAAGATAATGTAATAAAGGGAGTAGTCTGGGGAGCTTACCCTCATAGGCCTTATGAATATGAGTGTTGGATCTTTGTTTTGGCATTTGTCCTTTCATGTTACTTGAAAGTGATTAATCTAAAGGTTTTGACTTCTTAGTTTTGAGGGTCAAAAATAGAGCTAGAATTGTAGTTCAAAGAAGGAACTCAAGATTCCCCTCTGAAATTAGGACTCAGGCATCAGTGATGGTTAATTGGGATGTGAAGTTAGTAGGATCAATATATGTAAACTGTTCGTATTGAACCCAATTTCTCCATGGGGATGAAGTAGTTTAGGAAATAGTATGCCTATGAAGTATTTGGTGGAAATTTGTATAATCTGTTCTCATTATATCTTCCAATGAAATATTCCTTTGTAAAAGCTAAACAAAGTTCACTGAATAAATAGAACTTGGACCCAAGTCAAAATAGTTTAATAACAATGAGACATTTTCAATTAGAGGTTCACATTGATACAATTAGTGAATAGATATCCCAACCTCACAGAGATATCTCTAAAGCCTTAAGGGGACTATGTACTTGTCCTTATTGATCCTAATTAAAAACTTGCTGTTTATATGTCTGCTTGAATACTGTCTCTCCCAATAGATTATATGTTCTTTGAGGACAAGGACTATATTTTATCTCTTTTTATATATCTGGTGCTTAGTATAGTGCCTGGTATATAGCAGATTGGTTAACTCAACAATGAGCTTAGCCTTTTTGAATATGAGATTATTCAAATCATATTATTCAATCACTTTTTTTCAGCATGTCCAACTCTTCATGAGACCATTTTGTGTTTTACATTCAAAGAAACTGCAGTGGTTTGCCATTTTCTGATTCATTTGACAAATGAAGAAACTGAGGCAACCAAGAATAAGTGACTTTGCAAGGGTCATATAGCCAGTAAGTGCCTAAGGTCAGATTTGAACTCAGGAAAATGTATCTTTAAATTCCAGGCCTCGCACTCTATAAACTGTGCTTCCTAGCTCTGAGTAGGAGACTACTCAGTACATATATAATTGAAATGTGCAAAGTAGTTTCTCTATGTAATTATATTTGATCTGACAATATCCCTGTGAATGAAGAACCAAAAGTATTTTTTCACAATTTGAAATGAGGAAACAAATTCTAGGAGGTCGAATTTATTGTACTGTGTTATTTAAAATTACTGGGGTTCCATTAGAAGTATTAAGCCTCAAGATATGTAGATATATGACAAACTTCCTGTGGACATGTGTGGGACTTTGAGACTACATTTTCCGTGTTCCAATGGGTTTCTGGTTTTGGACATGACAACAAGAACAAACCTGGAGCGTGACTTAAAATGAGGGGTGGAGCCTGGGCTCTCTCTCTTCCTAGGAATATATAGTCACAAATGTCAAATTATAGGCAGCCAATTTTCTGCAATGCTTATAAAATAACTCATATCCATGTTACTACACTTTGAGACTTCCTTGTTCATCAGTTCAATGAATGCATTTTTAATGTTCTGCACTAATTTGATATCTTCAAACATTTCAGGGATCTTTGATTTCAAAGCTAGACCTACTCTTCCAATGGCTTTAACTTATACCTCACTTCCCCAACCCTGCTCAGGCCTTAGGAGATAATTTAATTTAATAAGCTGCTATCACAGAAAATTTTAAACCTCTAAAATTTAAATACAAGAAATGCTCTAGAAAATTTAATACCATTGTTATTATCATCATCATCATCATTATCATTGTTATCCTTGTTAGCTTATGACACTATACAAGTGACTTTACCTCTCTTAATATTTGTTTCTTCCTCTTTAAAACTGGGATATAGGAGCACTAGTCTCACACAGTGCTTGTGAAGATCAAATGAGAAAGCATACATAGAGGTAAACTTTAAAATACTCTATTAGTTTTATTGGATGCTAGATATCATTTTTTTTTTAATTTTAAACCCTTAAACTCTGTGTATTGACTTATAGGTGGAAGAATTGGTAAGGGTTAGCTATCATTTTTATTGCCATTAGATTCAGATTTTTTTTCCTGTGTATCAAATTAACACATTTAAAATAAAATTTTATTACATTGCTTAGCACAATTTGACACAATTCTTGGCATGGAGTAATTATCTAAAATGTAATTGATTAAAAGACTGACTCAGTAGCTTCCTTAAATATGGCAAAAGTGTCATCTGAGGGAAAAAACCCAACTATGAAATAGCTGTTTTGCCCGTTTTGTGCTGTTGTTTTAGGTAAGTCGATTACTATAATCTTCAGAATCTTTTCCAAAGCTAGCAATCTAGCTAAATGTACATATAGATATAGATAGATGGATAGAGTTTTGTCTAGGCCAGGCCCATAATGTCATTGAAATAGGGAATATACTCTTTACCAGTGGTTTGGCAATTCCTCTACAATTTATAGTAGTAGAGGTTAACCAATGTCACTCATAGATTAAATCACTTTCCCAGAGTAATGCATCCAGTGTATGAGAGAAGTTGGACCTGAATATTGGACTTCAATATTGGGAAGCTAACTCTATCCACTAGGCTTTAATGTAAATTCCTTTTTCCTGACTTTTAGATGCTATATGGAATTTTGAATAGCTTCGTTACCTTGGATGTACTCCTCTAATGTTTCATTTTTTTTTCATTTTTTTTTCCTTAAAGGAAGAGAGATAGCACTACTTTCTGGGCTATGATGTCAAATTTGAACCCAGGACCGCCCATCTCTGACCCTGGCTCTCAAACCACTGAGCCACCAAGCTTTTCCCCAAGGGAATATATTTAAATAACTACATTAAACATTTATATTTTCATATTGATCAGTATTGTCCAAATATACCTAAAGTACTCAGAAGGGAATATGCCCCCTCTTATTTTCTATCATTATGAGAGTCAGATGGATAGTCTTCTTGCACAAGAAACTAGCAAAAAAAATGACCAAATATCTCTGACATTTTTCAAATATGTGTAAAACTGAGTCAAAGACGTAAGAACACAAATAATTTCCTAACTGATAAATCTTCAAAGGATATGAACAGACAATTTTCAGATGAGGAAATTTAAATTCTTATTAGTTACCAAAAAAAAGCTCCATCACAATTAATTAGAGAAATACAAATTTAAACAATTCTGAGGTACCGCCTCACAACCATTTAAATTGGCTAATATGACAAAAAAGGGGAATGATAAAGGTTGTGGAAGATGTGAAAAAATTGGGACACTAACACATGGATGGTAGAGCTATGAACTGATATAACCACCACTCTGGAGAGCAGTTGGAAAACATGGCCAAAGAGCCCCAAAACTGTCTACCCTTTGTCTAAGCATTAACTCTGCTAGGTCTTTATCTGGGGGAAAAAAGATCAAAGAAAGGGGGAAAGGACCTCCTTATACAAAAATGTTTATTGCTGCTTTTCTTGTGGTGGCAAAGAATTGGAAACCGAGAGGATATTCGTCAGTTGGGGAATGGCTGAATAAGTTGTCATCTATGATTGTAATATATTACTATCACATCATAAGAAATGACCAACAAGATGACCCAAAATAAAACAGAAATGTGGAAAGATGTACATGAAGTGATGTAAAGTGAGAAGAACTAGAACATTGTACAGGTATGTCTTTCACATTGCAGCTTTCCTCATTGCAGTTTCGGTATATAATGAATGAGCTTAAAAAAATTAGATGGGAATATTTTAGTTTTGTGGAAGCTGCTAATGACACACAAAGGCCTTTCACATTGCAGTTTTCCTCATTGAAGTTTCAGTATATAAGGCTTTTCTTTTTTCCTCTTCTCTTCTCTCAGAACTACATTATCTATCAAAATATTTTCATTCATATTTTGGTATTGATATTTTTCTTTTTTTCTTTTTTTAAACCCTTAACTTCTGTGTATTGGCTCCTAGGTGGAAAAGTGTTAAGGGTGGGAAATGGGGGTCAAGTGACTTGCACAGGGTCACACATCTGAGACATGTCTGAGGCCAGATTTGAACCTAGGAACTCCCGTCTCTAGGCCTGGCTCTCAATCCACTGAGCTACCCAGCTGCCCCCGGTATTAATATTTTTCAACAAATATGAATGACAAGAAGCACAAGAAATATAAGTGAATGAATCACAAGAAAAATGACTAGTAGCTGGGTCTTTGCCATGATGCCATTAATAAATGTATTATGTATGTGTATGATAATGTAAATGTATGATAAGAGTAAAAGTACCCAGAATGAAAGATTTAAAGAGTTAGAATCATAATATGCCAAGAAACAAAATATAAATATATAGTAAGTACCTGTGATTGCTAAATCCTACAACAGAAGTGAAGTATGATCTAGAAATGGTAGGAATGTAGATAAAGTTAAGGAACAAAGACAAAAATAGATTTATTAACTAAGAATTAAAGTAAATTCTGATGAAGAAATAAACTTACAGTGAGAAAAAAGTAAATCAAAAATTAAATAAATTAATGGATGGTGAATAAATATAATTATTATTAAAAGTTAAACATATCATTCATATCAGGCAGAATATTTCACTAAGGATATACAATTAACATGCATGTGGATTAAAGATGAAAGTAAATCAGTTACACTCAGTAATATAATAGGAAGACAGAATGAGTTAAAAATGAAAACATGACAATCTCTTGCTAAAGGAAATATAGCTAAAATACAAATTTACCTGCAAATTTTAAAATGGAGTAGAATTTAACTTCTCACTTTTCAGTTCAAATAAAAATTAGGAATAATGATTAAGATCTCAGAAAAAAAGTTAAAAAACCCTAAAATAATTGATAAAAAAGATAAAGGAAATAATCCCTGCTTGCTAGTACTATAGATAATGAAATATTATAATCTTAATCTTTGAGTACAAGAATAAGTAAATAAGAAAACAACTAACAGAAATGAAAAAAGGCTATTCTAATAGTGTATTCATAACAGGAGTCTTTAGTATTATTCTATTGCAAATTAATATGTGTGATAAATAGAAAAATGAAGTATGTACTTTATTAGAAACTACAGGTTATTGTCAAGTGAGATTTGGCAGACAAAATATGAAAATTAATAGAAATTGCACATTTTATTTAGTCAGCTAGGTGGTACAATGATAGGGAGCTATGCCTTGGGTAAGAAAGACGCATCTTCCTGATTCCAAATCTGGCCTCAGATGCATACTATGTTATTGTAGTCCAGTCAATTACTGTTGTTCACCTCAGTTTCCTCAAATGTAAAATTAGCTGGAGAAGGAAGTAGTAAAGCACTCCTTTATCTTTTCCAAGAAAAACCCAAATCAGATTGCAAAGAACCAAACATGTTTCAAACGACTCAACGAAACTAACAGATTTTCCAACTTTATCAGGGATTCAATTGGAATTTTAAAACTAAGTTAATCAATGTCTAGTGAACAAAATATACAAGAGGAGATGCATTTAGAACATCCAGTGCCTGTAGAAGATAGCTTAATTGCAATAATTATCTGGCAAAAGGGCTATTGTTTTATAAGGATGGGATGGTAAGTGGAAGACAAATTATATGAAAAAGTCAGAAATGGCAGCAGAAGTAAATGACTACTGCTCATCTTGATTCCATATTTCCCTTGTTGACATGAGAACAATTTCTCCAAGATAGCCATAGATAATTTCGGAAAATCTTCAATTGAAGAACACATTGACCCTTGTTAATGATGTAAAGAGAAAACAAATCTCAGGATAATGTTCAATGAAATCATCTGTGCAAATTTCAGGGCAATTTTCAAAGTCTATTTTAATTTCATAATACATCAATCAGTTACTGTAGACTCATATAAAATGTCCATCACAATGTGAGATAATTTGAAAATAGTGGTAAAACATATGTAGACTTCTTTTAGGTGGATCCACATTTTTATATTTTCTCTTTGCAGAAATTAATCCTTTTGGGTATAAATATCAAATCTGGATCAAAAGTCTATCACCTCGAGGTATTGGGACATATGGGATCTATTCTGACTTCACGGGAAATATTGAGTAGCATCCCTGCTGTCCAAACATTTTTAAATCATCCAAATCCAAATCCAAAATATGCAGGATAAGATGACTCAATGTCATTTGCATTTTGAAGTGTGGGGCATATGTGTTCCTTATGGGGCATAACGTAATAAAGGAGAAAAACTCTAGGTTAAAATCCTACCTGTAATGCTCATACCT
The DNA here is from genome assembly GCF_016433145.1 of Gracilinanus agilis. Lineage (NCBI taxonomy): Eukaryota > Metazoa > Chordata > Mammalia > Didelphimorphia > Didelphidae > Gracilinanus > Gracilinanus agilis. Next base: position 703,442,608 of record NC_058131.1, read on the forward strand.
GTGTGATCTTTTCATCTCCTTTGATTATCTTCTTCTCTGTCAAATGATGAGAGTGAACTGAAAAGACTAATATGTAGTCACTTGATGGTACCAAAACTTCCCATTCTATTATCCAATGTGTTTATTTGTAAGCAGTCTAATGAGGGGAGGTGCCATTGGAGATGCAAAAATAGATGAAATGCATTGTAAGCTATAAATATATATTCTTTTTTCTATTGAGAACTCTGTTCAGCCATTAGTTTTAGCCATAAATCTAATGCAAAGAGAAATCCTTGAGTATTTTCCTAGTGTAAACTGACTCACCATTTTCAGTAACTCTTGTCTTTATCACCCGGGATCTCAATTATATGAGAATATATCTCTAAATTTTCTTCCTTTCTTTTTAAAATTCTTCATTTTTATATCAGAATAACTTTTTTTTATTCGAAGGTAGAAGAGTTAAATGACTTGCCTAAGGCCTCTGAGCTAGGATGTGTCTGAGGCCAGATTTTAACTCAGGACCTCCCATATCAAGGACTACCTTTCTGTCCACTGAGCTACCTATCTGCCCCTTCTTTAAATTTTCAGTGGTATATAGTACTGCAAGGAAAAAACCCAGTTACACATTCAGTTTCCATCATCCTTCTTGACTTGTTTTGTGTTTTGACTACATAAGGGATCATTGGGGATCAGTTTTCCATTTTGAGCAGAGTCTGTTATGAAAAAGTCCATTCTGACAAAACCTCAGCAGCATTCTGGACCTGTCATTGTCTATATGTACCCTTCATATAGGGTACTCATACCTTACCTATCATCCTTGAAACTTGCTATATCATTCCTGAAATACATTCTGCCCCTAGTCATCATAGAGAGTCCACTTCTTCCTGTAAGATGCAGGTTAAGTTTCATCTTTGGTATGAAAACATTTCTAATCTCCCAGCTTATAGTGCCTTCCTTCCCAAGCAATATTTCATTTCATGACTTTGCATAAATTTGTATTGATTAACTTTATATCTATGCTAAATACACAAAAATGTTACACATGCACATGCATTATACATGTAACATTCATGGATACACATATGTATTAAAAGGAACATACACATTTATTTTATATGTTGATTTATGCACATATGTATAGTTATACATACATAATGAAATCTATATATCATACATATAATGTAGATAGAGATACCATCAAAGCTCCTGGCTTATGGTAGATATTTAAAAATCAGTTCTTTGATTTGAAAGTATTTAAAATATTATTGTCATGAGATCACAGATAAAGGTTTTAGCAGATATACAGTATGAGCCTTTTATTTTATAGATAAGGATATACAGGCTCAGAATTATAACATTTGCCCAAACCCACAAAGGTAATAAATAGTAAGCCAGAATTTCAATTGACTAATTTCAACAGTTATCAGTTTTAAGTGATGTTACTTCTTATAAATGTATATTGAAGCCTAATTGTGTAAATGAAGGAATTTTACTTTTTTCAGTGCTATGCCATATGCAAATAGGTTTTACCAAGACTTACCAATATAAAAAAAAAAGATCAAGTATGACCCAGTAATGGTATGTGATTCTAGGATTGACCAGGATCAGTTTTGCTAAGTTCAGAAACACCAGATGTCAGGAGGATTGATTTTGATGTTAATCCAACAGCCTTTTAAGTCTTTTCCTAAATCATTTAAAATTTAAAATGTGCCTCAGTGGAGGACATACCTATTTATGTAGAATTATGTACCCTTGAAGTTCTCAGTTGCTAAAATTTTTTTAATATCCAATTTCCCCCTTACTTGATATGCATAAAGAGGTTGATTGATTTCCTACACCATTTTTTTTCCTTTTTTACTGAAATTTCTCAAAAGGAAATGAGTTTTTTTTTAATTAATCTATTTTGCAATCCATAAAACTGGTTTTTTTCTTCTTTTTTCAGGCCTCTTATCTATTTGATTTTTCTCAATTCTGAGGCTTCCTGGGCAATAGTTTATTACCAAGTTTTCATGACACAGCTCTTGTATGGTTTGCATATCCTGGTCACACTTTCTCAGAGTAGTTTACTGGATTATCACTCTTGATCTACCCCACAACTTTGGATATCTTCTCTGACTGCAGCCTTTTTCTCTTCTCTCATCTCACTACATTCTTTTCTCAGGATATCATTAGGCTTCATAGTGTAATGCAGGATTTATGCAAGATCTCTTGCATTTGCAAATTTACCCTAGGCAATCCTATCAGTTAGGAGAAAGGAACTTTGGCCCAGCAGGTGCCAGTCCCAAGACCTGACAGTTTTAGCTGGGACTATAAAAAACCCTGCAGAACCAACCTTGGGGTTCTGATTTCCTTGACCTCACACAGACACCCAGCTTCCCCCCGGACTTCCCTTGGGGACCCTGGGTTGAGGGAGGTGGATCTTGGGTAAGAAATTAGATTAGATCAGCCTAGCAACAGGGATACCCTTAAACCAAATCATCAACCTCATCTGTCTAGCTGGTGGATCACTTAACATTAGGGCAGTGGAAATTATCCCTGGCTAAGGGGCTGGTTCTCTCAGCCTGATCTTACCTTCTAGGTCCATTGCCAACACTGCTCAGTCACCCTTAGCAACAGCTTCTCCAGACCCTAAACCCTCTTTCTTCAGTTTTCCCTCCTGTGTTTAAACAAACCCTTAGCCTGAAACTGTGAACTTCTCTAATTAATTATAACATCAACCTGGGCTAAGGGGCTGAGGAGAGGGAAAAATAGCAACCACTTGACTCCAAGGAAGGACTGGCCAGGCATCCATTTTATTCAGGAAGTGTGTGAGCTTCACTTCCTGTTGGTTACTGCTTTCATTCCAGCAGGGAGGGGCTCCTCACTCTCTACCTTAAAGGTGCCTAGAGACAGGAGGGAGACTGACTGGGCATCATAGCTGGCAGTCCCGAATCACCAGTTACCATAGTTATAGGCTCCCTGGCCAGGTGACTCGCTTGTACCACCAGCTCCCCTGTTGTCAGCCACTTTACCTCCTTATTGCAATAGTTTCAATTATTATTTCCATGAAAATGATTCTCAAAGCTACATATACTAATCTGTCCTTTCTCCTAAACTGTAACCCCATATCTCAAACTACTAATTGAGCATATCAGAAGCAGCTCCATCTTCAAGTGCTCAAAGAAGGATTCATCTTTTTGCCTATATTCACCTTTCCTCCACATTTCTGGATTTTTCTTGATGTTACCACTATGCAAATATGAAGGCATTCTCATCTATCAAATTTAATCCACTGTTAACTCTTGGAAATCCTACCTTTACATGATCTCTTAGGTACAATGGAAAGAAAAAATATACTGGATTTAAGAACATGTCCTCTATTCCTCACTCTAATGACTAATGTGATCTTTTATAATTGCATTAACATATCTAGATTTCATTTTGTCTCTTGCAAAATGCAGATGGTGGTAGAACAGAGAAGTTTGATATCTTTTCTAGCTTTCAATCTATTAATATATGATTTTTCAAACAAATTTCCTACTCATTAATTACCCATTCCTTGACTTCCATCTCTCATCATTTCTTGCTGGGACTTTTACAATAACCTTCTTTTTATCTCTCTCTTTAAATCTTTTCTCCTCCTCAAACTTGCCCTCCACGCAAAAAATGAATTGACATTGCACACATTTGTTATGTCATTCCCCTTTTCAAACTGTCTCATTGTATTTTTATGACCAACAGCTAAGTGGCACAGTAGATAGACTGGAATCAGTAAGACATTTACTAACCATATGACTTGAGTAAGTTGCTTAACCTTATTTGCCTCAGTTTTCTCATCTATTAAATGAGTTAGAAAAGGAAATGGCAAACCACTCTAGCATCTCTGCCAAAACAACACCAAATGGGGTCAGAGGGTTGCACACAACTGAAAAACTATTTAACAAAAATTAAAAATAAGGTACTATATTTAGCCTCTGAAGCTTTTCATAATCTTGTTTTAAACTTTCTTCCTATTCTTATTTTCCATAGCTCCCTGTCACACAATACACATTGCAGCCAAGCCAGTCCATTTGTTGTTTCAAGAATTTGACATTTCATCTCCCACTTCTGTGACTTTATACAAGCTCTCCTAATAACTGAAATGCACTTCCCTCTCACCTCATCTTTTAACACTCAGCTCAAGTCTTCCCTTTAATAAGCATCTTTTCTAAATCTTCCTGGTCCTTAGTTTTCTCTCTCTACCTCAAATTATTATGTTTGCACATACCTATGTCCATAGTTTTTCAACTCTTAGGACAGAGCCCATTTTACTTAATATACTTATTTTATTTAGTAGGTATTTAATAAATGCATTATGGATTATATTGCAAATGACAAAGTAGTATAAGTTCCTTGAATGAAGTTATTCAAATTTTTATCCCAAATACATTCTTTTTAAGTCCGTCTATAAACACCTTGAGTTATCAGTAATCACATGGAGGTAATGCAAGGTAAGGCTTTAATACAGCAAACACATTTCAATCTGTACACTTCATTTGTTCCACAAATTAGTTTGCCATAAATCCATTGTCAGTCACATATTATATATACCCATTTCATTAAAAAAGTGATTTTATTGCTTTTTTGCATTTACAAATCTTTCCTCTCAGCTTCTTTCGTTTCCAAATAAGCACATATATCTTGTCATTCCATTAAACACGGAGATCATCATACAAGCCCCAATCATTATCAAAGGGGCTGGTTTGGCAGATTTCATGATGTTAAAGATTATGAGTTCTATCTTCCCTGATAGCATTTTCATTTTTAAAATAAAATCAGAAAAAAATATTCTAATGAATAGTCTCAAAGCTATCTATGAAGTTTTTATAGAAACTTGCAATACAAGAAATTAATTTAAATGAAATAATCAGTTTATGGAGTTTATATTCACCCTGAATATAAATATAATTTCACATATGAATATAAATCAATTGAATTAGAAGTATCTGGGAGGGATTTTTTTCATTTCCATAACTAATCTAATATTCAATTCCACAAATAATTCCAAGAATCAATACAAATTCTTACATTATCATTTCTTTCTTAGAATAAATAGTCATAAGATTCACTTTGTCCCTTTCTCTACAGAATCAAAGGGCTAGTGAGGATTTATCCTGATGTCTTCTGGATTGATAATGTGAATACTGTGGAGGGATTTACATTCTCTTAATTTCAATATTGAAGCAGGGAGGTGTTATTGTTATTATAAAAGCCTAGGTATAACATTATTCCCAGTTTGACCACTTACCATCTGTGTCATCTTGTGCACGGTAACCTCTCTGAACTTTAGGATTCCTCTCCTAAAATGAGATTAAAAAAAGATGGAAATGTGTTACCTTTTGAGATCAAACATCCTTCTATGCATCACTTTTAAACTGTTATAGAAAATTCACCAAACTGAATCTTGTTGGGGAAATCCACCCAAAACAAAAACAGAGTCACTTCCCTAGTTGGGAATATAGATATAGATAGTGAGATAGAGATGTCTACTGAAATTAGACATACTGTTGGGCTGGAAACACATGTGCTCAAACATTTCAGTTCCCTTGGAAAGTCTATAGACCAAGGTGAGAACAGGTCTCAAATCTCTTATGGGGAAAACCAGGGGAGTTAACTTAAATATTATATGTCAGTTCAGAAGGGTGAGTATGAGACAGGAATGGACAATAGATGGGGACTTAACAAGTTAGGGAAACTGGGTTTAACTGTTAAGGGAAATGATTGTTGATAGAAGTGACAGTTAGGCCTAACTGTCACCCTGCTCTATCTAGACAAAGGATAAACTCTGAGTATAAAAATACACACTATGAAAACTTCAAGGTATGAAGAAAACTCACAGGAAAACAGTTTAATTGTTTTTGAGAGGATAGGAGAGGGGGTGAGGTGAAACTATGTCTAACTGCCCATGACTGGAGTCAAAAGGGTAAGTTCCTTAGCCAACCTGGCTTCTGCCAGGTTTGACAGCTTGGCTGAGGACCTGAGGAAGAGGTCTTGGATTTGGGTTCTCACAACTGATGCAGAGGTGTCTTCAGGATGCCAGGAACCAACTCCTCCACAGCCAATGATCCAAAAGTAACCAGGTGGGGAGAGATGTCTGCAGACTGTCCATCAGAACACAGGCCTCTTGCCTATACAGAGTTGACTTGCAGGATGATGTCTTCAGTCTTTACAACCTTCACTGACCTCCAAGATCCCAGGTCAAATAGGGCCTGCTGATTGCACATCTGCTCCAAACCCCCTCACAAAACAGCAATGTCTGTTGCTTAGCTCTCTCCTCCCTACCCCCTGCATTCTATTCAGAATGTCCATGAGTTCCAGCCAAGGCTTTCCCTAACATACTTGCAAAAATCTACCTTTATACTTTTAAAGTCTATACCTATTACAAATCCATACTGAGGCTCCTCTAGTAACATATCAGGAGCTGAAAAGAAAATATGTGGTAACTGTTAATTTTACTACCCACTATCAATACCTAGAATTAGTTTGTGTATGTGTGTGGCTTCCTGAGGTAATGAGGTCCTGGGTGCCTTACTAAGGAAGAATTTCATCTCAGAAAAAGCAGCATGGATACCAGAGGCTCAAAGCAAGAGCTACTGTCCATCCTCTACCCCATCCTGCTGAGAAATAACCAGGGCATACATCCTAGACCAAAGGGAATTCTACAGTTCTACAACTGAACCAACATGGCTTTCATTGTACACTGGCTGATAGAGATAATTAATCAACATTCTATTCTTATTTAGTCCCAAACTCAGCTCAGATATTTATCTTAAACCAGGTTGCTTTCTAATTTTGTATCTAAAAACATGAGATACAACCCTTTTTTGGGAACTCTTTCAAATATAATTTCCTCGAATCTGTATTTTGTATTATACAGCCTGACCTTTTTTCTCCTTTCTCATGAATTTGAGTATTGTATAGTCACATATTTCCAGAATTTCCATTGCTACTTGATGAATTGGATCCATAGACTCAATTCCCCTCATTGTGTGTGTGTGTGTGTGTGTGTGTGTGTGTGTGTGTGTGTATTTGAGTTACTGGATCTCTTCACTGTTTATGATTATACATGCTTCTCTCTTTAATGGCTGCCTTTGTATGACATGTTTTCTTTCTTGCCTCAATTATCAGTTTATACCAGGGATGGGCAAAACTATGGCCCATGGGCCAGATGTGGCCCCATGAAATGTTCTATCTGGTTGCAAGACATTATTATTAATCTGACAAATACAATGTGTACAATACAATACAATGAAACTTTGAATGAGTTGCCTTAGAAACAGATAGACAGATGATCATTTCCTTTCCTTTGGTCCCCTCTTTAAAAAGCTTGTCCATCCCTGGTTTATACTCATATTGACCAGTTCCATTAAGTTTCAGAAGAAAAAAAAATCCTTTCCCCCATTATTTGAATTTTATTCCTAGTTAAGAATTTGTCATTTTTACTGCTTAGGTACTGTTTTTTTAATTCCAATTAAGATCTTCTGACACTAGCTTCAAGATTTTATCTTTTGATTTTATATCATCTTCATTTCAAAGATGTATATGGTGTTCCTGGAGGATAACCACCTCCAACATGAGGTTTTGCTGAGCCTTTTGCAGGATTGTTCTAACACTGGTGTTAATCTTTCCCCCAATCTCACCCTTAGTTCCACAAAGCTATATCATGAGCAGTCACAAGTTGGTAAAAGATAAAACCATCTCTGTAAGTGGGCTAGACCAGGTTGGGAGTAACTGGCTAGTGTGAAAGGGAATTCTTGTTCTCTTTTCTGAGTTTACACTTGTAAAAGGAAATTCTTCATTCCCTTTGTCTATTTTGAGTTAACATTTGGTTAAACAATAACTTAAGTATCATTAATTAGTACCTCACTAGATTATGAATACGGTATTAACTCTGCTTTGTCCACTTTTGGATTGAACCAACAAAAGCTTGAACTAGATAGAAGAGTTCACAAGTCACTTACTACAAAGGGTGATAACTCCAGAAACTTGTAAATCCTTTGATCAGAATTGACTTTGATAAGAGTTCACCCCTCTACATGGTAAGAACTGGTTCCAACATACACTGAACCCTGGGCAATGTTAGCACCATAAAAGCCATGAATCAGTCCCTCAGCTTGAGTCAGTCTTGTGGAGACAGTCTCCTGACTGGAGAGAGTCTTCGAGGGAGCTTCACTGGAGACTGCAGCTTGGACTGTAGGCTTGGAGCTTGGCTTCAACTTGGACTCTGATTCCTGGACTATTTTGTGGGGTGAGTGAAAGGCTGAATCCCTTCCTAGTTTCTGGAGAGACTAGCTTCCATCTTGGAGGAGGCCATGTGGTTATTCACTACTGGCCTTCCTAGTTGAGAGCTAGTTAATCTCTGCCTGGGTTAAGATAGGATAGATAACCTCTCTAACCTCCTCACATTTCTCTCCTTTATTGTTTCTTCTCTATTTGTATATATTTATAAATAAATTTCTGACTCCAGATATAACAAATATTATCAACCACATAATTTCATAAAATTATTGCCCAACTATTAAATTTAACCTTTACACCAGCCTCAGACCTGTTGGTGAGTTAGGGGGATATCTACCCCAATTATGTGAAGACTTTTCCAGGGTAGAATGAGTAATGAGAACAATTTGCTCCAAAGGTCATGAAGGTGGCTGAAGCAGTGACTGTGAAACACTTTGACCTTCATCAGATGTCAATGATGCCAAGGCCATCCACTACATCTTGGCCAATTCCAAGTTTTCTGGGCTTTGTCTTGCTACTAGATTTCAATGACTCAAGAAAAGAGAGTGAGGCTGAGATGTGATGAGATGAAAGTTAGGCAACTTTGCTTCAATCCAATCTAAATCATGGCCATCTTCTTTCAAAAATGAAGGAAGAAAAACAGTAACATGAACTCCAAATTCATAGTTCTTAACATGAGAGGATAGAGGAGACAAAGACAGAGACACAGAAACAGAGAGAGACAGAGACACAGATGTAGACAGAGAGAGGTTGAGATAGGCGGGAGAGAGAAAAGGAGGGGAGAGGGACAGCTCATTTCTGGTAGTATATGATAATTTTTCCTTCACATGCATCTATTTTCTTTTCAGAGAATAAGGTGGGTATATTTTCTTATCTTTTAATCAGGGATAGGCTATTTTTTGTTTTTGTTTTTAATTTTTAACACTTTTTCCCATTTCTTATAAGTGCTCCCCCCACCTCTTAGGAAGTATTTTATAATCATTGCATGACTGAAACCTTATCAAATGACCAGGTCTTTTGAGTCCCTAAAATTTCTTTCAAGATTTCCCATATGATTCACCAAGAGCAGACATTGGCCATCTAGTTAAAAATGCTTTCATTTCTCTCTTTTGAACATGCTAAATGAAGATGTTTTAGAAAGTGTTTATATCAGGAGGCTCCATGTCTGGTCTACTCAGGGTCACCTTGGTTAACTCAAAATCAAACTGGAAACCATCAGCTAACACTGATTCAAGTTATGGCCAGTATTAGACACCTTCCATTCTCTGAGAACCCATAGACTTTCACTACCAGTCAGCAAAGGCTAAGAAATTGCTGTTTCCTTAAGAAGTTACAGGAGAAGATACTCAAACTCAATTAGAGAACTCCAGTGCTTACGCCATTCTTCTTACTCTCTCCTTTCTCTGTGTCTTATACTTCTACACTTATATCTTCTGACAGGTCTGGGCTCCTCTCTGTTGCTTTAAAATTATTTTCCTGTTGAAGTACTTTATTCCTGAAGAAACACATCATCCTCCCTGATTAGCCAGAAAGAAGAGAAATATTCTCTCAGTCTTTTTATTTTACAATCTAGACAGGAAACCAACCTTCACTTCGTGCATCTATTTTTGGTACCCTACATTGGAATACATAGAAATCAAATGCAATTTCTGTACATCACTAAAATGCTCTCTTTTCTGTCTATGACTGCTAAAAATGGAGGCCCTTAATTCTCTCATTCTCTCCCTGTTAATTGTCACTATTAATAGCCACAGTAGCTACCTGTTTGCACCAATTGTTCCTAGCCTGAGGCATTGTCTTTGCTGGGGTTTTCTGAGAAGCATCTTTTTATCTTCTTTTTTTTTTATTCTTTCCTTTAATTTCTTTAGTGGAGGGAAATTCCAGATTGAAAAAAACCCACTCTATCATTCAGTGAAAGTCAGTGTCTCCTCTACAATTTACTGTCTCAGAATTATTTCTTATTACTTTTTTTAGGAAGCTAGTTGGCATAGTGGATAGTTCTGGTATTTGAGTAAAAAATATTCTGAGTTTAAATCCTGTCTCATAGGGCAGCTAGCTGGCTCAATGGATGAAATATGGGACCTAGAATCAGGAAGACCTGTGTTCATGTGTTCAGATATGGCCTTAGACACTTACAAGCCATGTGACACTAGGCAAGTCACTTTTTTGACACTGATTCCCTCAGTTTCTTCATCTGTCAAATGATCTGGAGAAAGAAATGACAAGCCACTCTATTTTCTTTACCAAGAAAACTCCAAAATGGGTTCATGAGGAGTTAGATTTGCCTAAACAACAATAAGAATAAGCAGGGTAAAAAATAAATGAAGGTTTCTGAAGAAGGCTCATAATGAAAACAAATTCCTTCTTCTGACACTTACTTACTTTGTGACACTGAATGACTCGCCTAACTTCTCTGGGTTTCCATTTAGTTATCAGTAAAATAGATGCAGTAATAGCACCTATCTCCCTTGATTATCATGGAAATTAAAAGAGATCATCATTATAAAATAATTGGTAAATGTTAAAGCTTTATATAAAATCTAGTTGTCATCATGATTATTAAATATCTTTGAGGGCAAATGGCACTAAAAGGTTAAAAATGACTCAAAGGGATTTTCCCATAGTTACAGAGTGGCAGAGATAGGAATGGATCCCAGATCTTCCTTATTCAGACTAATACAAACACACACACACACACACACACACACACACTCACAGGTGCACAAATACACATGCACATCCAAGCACATATGAAATACACATACACATATGTGCATAAACCTATCCAAGTATACAAATATTTTTCTGGAAAGAGAACCTGGCCTCTGATTCATTGTATATGCAGACTTCTCTTACTAATTCAGGTCATACTTTGTTATGCTGCTTATAGTCTTAGTGTTGGCAGGGGTATTGAGAGATCAATGACCTGGCCAGGGTCACAAACTATGTGACATGCTAATGATCTGTGGTTTTCTCAGAATGGTAAACTCAAGTCATTAATGCCAGTTAGAACCACTCTGTCATTTAGCTTATAAATCTGAGGGTATTGCCTGAGGTATATAGACATTAATTGATAACCTAATGTTACTTACCTTGTATGTGTGAGAAAGGACTTAAACCCATCTTCTTGACCAACTAACCTATTTTATCAGTACACAAATATATTCAATTGTGTGCAGAATAAAATATAAATCTTCATCCTCATACTTTAAGACCACCATGATCTTGCTCCGTTTTCCCTTTCTGATCAATATCTCTTATGACTCTCCATTCTAGTTCAACTCTCCTTTCAGCTTTTTCCCATAATTCAGGTGGCACCACAGATAGCATGTCAGGCCTGAAGTCAGGGAGCTTATATTCCTTAGTTCAAATACGGCCTCATGAACTTATTAGATGTGATTCTGGGCAAATCACTTAACCCTGTTTCCCTCAGTTTCCTCACTTGTAAAATAACTATAGAAGGAAATGGCTAACCATTTTATTATTTTTACCAAGAAAATCCTAAATGGGGTCATGAAGAATCAGAGAGGACTGAAAATGACTGAAAAATAATATCCCGTCTACTTCCCCAGCTTTACACAAATAGATCCCCATGTTTGGATGTGTTTCTTTTAATCACATGTGATAATGAGATTAAATCTAAGCTGCCCTTGCTTAGATTTAATTACCAAAGATATAAAAACCACCATTTGATTCACAAGTGGGGGTGGTCCATAACCCACATGTGTTAGAATGAGGAATGAATCAGAATCAACTGACTGTTCCTTAGGCAGTCCTAAAAAAGTGTCTTTTGTGATTGGACATGCAAACTAGGAGGGAAGCACAGGAAGTGACGCATAAGTGATCCCTTTAAAAAGAGAGAGTTGAGTGAGTCAAGATTATTCTGGTTTTGTGAAGGGAACATGAGGGAGCTCTGCTGGTTCATGACCAAGACTGTTCCATGTGGTGAATGTTAAGACTGAATCTTCCTGAACTTCTCTTAAGAATTTTCCTTTCAAAGAGACTCTGTGAGTGAAGTTTTGCTTCATATGTCTCCTGGTCCTTGGGGCCTCCAACCCTCAGCTCAAGGCTTGATGTTTCCAATTAAGGACTAGTAAAATCTGCCTGGTTTGAGCCAGGGGCTAGAACAATTTACTTAGTGTTTTAGATCACTTATCCTATCTTATTCTCTCTCTAATTTTCTTTTTCTTTTCTTAAATTGTAAATAAACTTCCATAAAATTCAATTTTGACTTGAGATTATTCTTAATTGAGGATTGATAATTGTTCAATCCTCTGGTGACCAACTTTTTAATGTTTTCAACAAAAAAACATCCTTTTCCCCCCTTACACACATCCATGTCATAGAATCCTAAACTTTCCCTAGGGCACAGCTCATGTGTCAGCTCTTACATGAAACCCCTCCTCCAAATATTGGTCCTTTCTTCCTCCTGAAATTACTTTATGAGTACTTTGTACTTTGTAAGTTGTGCTTTCTACTTCCTTGGACATATATTGTATTTTCCCAACACAATATAAAAATTCTTTAATGTCAGGGTCTAGTGCGGAGATTTCCAATGCCTAGAACAAGACCATCATTTGCACACTATCTGTTTAATGTATTGTTGAATAAAATGCTACCATCTCATGGGAAACATATTGATTTCCAGAAGGTTCTAATATGAAGTCTTTCTATTTGGATTTTTCCAAATAGAATATACCAAAATAAGGGCCTTTTTTGAAGATGAGCTTGAGAACAATGTGAATAAGTATTTCTAACATCTCTATCACAGATACCAATATCATATGTGTAATATGGATACTATGTTATGGGAAATATTCAGAAGTGAATGAATATATTTATATATTATTTACATAATATTTATACTAGGGGAAAGCATTGCTATAATAATACAATAAGAAAATCAGAAAATAGTAATTTTATGTGACAAGAAGGGAGAAAGTTGGTCCAATTATTATACTAGTAAGACAGTACATAGCCATCCTTTAGCAATGCCTTTTGACTGTGGATAAATATTGAGTTGTTATGGGTAGTATGGATAGTCCTGCTATGTTGCCTAGATTTGCAGCAATCCCAGGCTTAGTTCTGCACCACAGGCCTAACCATATCATGTCTGTTGTTGAACCTGATTTGTTGCAATAGAAAACAGTAGATAGAATTTTGTTTCATGAATGAAAAGAGAGGTAATGTGCCAAGATTTAGATACCAGGAAATGTTAGTGAATCTATTTCTATTTTTATTTTATGTAGACCAAAATCTGTGTTCCTGTATTCTTGGCTCTTTTTAAAGGTTCCACCATGTAATCCAATGTGGCTTCTTAAAAAGTTTTTTTTTTTAATCTAGCTTTTTATGACTAAATGGGTACATGTTGCCTCATCCTCATTTTTCCTAAAAGTTATATTTTTGTACAGCTTATCATTTTTTATATAAAAAAGATTTTATTTTCAACTCTTTTAGAGGACTGGCATGAGTGGGGATTTATGAACTCTTGATTTTAGAACTAAATGAAACCTCTGAGTTTATCTATACTGATTTTCTAATTTTAGAGGTGAGAGAAATGAAGACCAGAGAGACGGCAACTTTTTCAACATCACAGAGGAAATCTAAAGGTGCAACAGGATAAGAACTCAAGTCTCCAAACTCATTAAAGGCTATTTACAATACTACCACATATTCTTGAGTATTAAAGTATTTATTGGACTAATGTATTTAAAGCAGAAGAAAACACTTGTCCTTGTAATCACCCTAATCAAAGGTTACTAATTTTCCCCTTAATCACTTGAATGATTTTCAGAAATGTCCTTTGACTTGGAATCAGAGAGTAAACATTAACCTAGTTAAGTGCCAAAAGATATGGCACAATGGATTTTTCCAAAAGAGCCATTCCTAATATATTCTCTGTGGAGGTGTGTAGATTTCCATATTGAAAGAAACAATTTTGGATTGCAAAAGCAAAGCAGTTCAATCTTTCCTCCTTTTTGAAATCTATTCTTTTTATTGATGTGAGAATTCCTTCTATAGGCATTGATTTCACCCACTTTTTGGCTTTAGTATTTGAGAGACTAAATCAGGAAGAAAACTGATCACTTGGTGACCATCTGGTGATGAGCCTCTTGGGATTTTGCTAAGCTGTACATTCAATAACAGATATGGTTTGTGACTAATGCCTAATGACTTATCTATTTTGGTTAGATCTACTGGTGGTTCAAATCAATTGAATCCACATTTTTTAATTACCTACTACAAGGTTCGGGGTATTGTATTAGGCAGAGGGGAATAAGAAGATCTAAAGAAAAGAATAACAGTGTTCATGGCATTTACTTTCCATAGTAGACAGATAATAAAAAGGAAAAGAGAGATAGACAAACGGACACTGAAAGATACAAAGACAAAGAAAGATAAAGACAGGGGCAAAGATATAGAGAGACATAGACAAAAAAAGAAAGGAAAACAGAGTCAGAGAAAAAAGAGAAAGGAAGGAAAAAAGAAAGAAAAGAGAAGGAAAGAAAAAGGAAGAAAGAGAAAGAGAGAAAGAAAGAAGGGAGGGAGGGGAAAGGAAGGGAAGGGAAAGGGAAGAGAAGGGAGGGCAAGGAAGGAAGGAAAAATAAAGAAAGAGAGAAAGAGAAAGATAAATATTAATAAAAGAAAGAAAGAGAGAAATAGTAATACAGAGGCAGAGACAGAGAAATAAGAAAGATCTTGTGATAAAAATAATGCTTGCAGGGGCAACTAGATGACTCAGTGGATTGAAAGGCAGGCCTATAGATGGGAGTTGCTGGCTTCAAAACTGGCCTCAGACACTTCCTAGCTGTATGACTGGCAAATCACATAAATCTCATTGCCTGGCACTTCTCTTTTTCCTTGGAACTAATAGATGTATTGATTCTAAGACAGAAGATAAGTTTTTCCTCCTCCTTCCCCCCCCCCCAGCCCATTGTTTGTTGGCTTCTTGAGGGTAGGAACTGTACCATTTTTGTCCTTGGGTCCTAGCAGATAAATTAAGAGTCAAAAGTAGTATATTTACTGAATTTAAAGGAAATTTGGGAGTTTTTGAGGTGTTCCTTATATTCTAGTTTTATAGCCTTTAAGTAAAAGAAAGTGAATATTTTATTGATGATATTTTAAACTTTGTTATCTTTTCTCACTGACTCCCTCTTCCAGTCATGCAAAAAAGAAACATGCCTCAAAGTTAATTCAAATTAAGCAAAACAAGTCATTACTTTGACCATGCCTGTATGCTATATTCTGCCCCTATATTCTACTATCTGCCTCTCCAATGACTACACTGATTTATGCTTCACTAACAATTCAATTTAAGTATAGCTAAACACAATCTGGGGCTGAGCTCTGACTGGTTTTATTACATTTTTGTTTTTCATTAATATGGTCATTTCATAAATTGTCCTCCTGCTCCTGCTTCCTTCCCTCTGCATCATTTTATTTAAGTTATCCCATTCCCCTTAGTTCTTTTTCATTGTCTCTTATAGCCTAAGGATAGTCATGTGCATTTCTTTACCCCAAGAAGTTCAAATGTATGTGTATACATACACATAGATACATGCATCATATCTCTATCTCTAGCTCAAACTATCTATCTATCTATCTATCTATCTATCTATCTATCTATCTATCTATCTCCTTTTCCTCTGAAAATATTGAAGGAGAAGGAAAAGACATAAATTTAATATTTTTGGACAGTGACATAAATGCTTATATTTCAAATCCTAGACCCTAAAGAAAAGATTGAGAGACAACTGCCATGGCCTTTGGATAACTGGAAAATAAATGCCTTTTCATTCTATTAAAGCATTCCATTGCTTCCTAAGGTATAAGTTATCTCTGAATGGGATAGATACCTCAGCCCTTGCTGCATTGGCAATACTCAATAGAAATTAATCACAATCATGTCAAAGATAAGTCTGATCAATTTGAAATTTAAAAAAAAATAAACATTTGTATACTCCAAGGAGAGAATAATCACTGTGAATCCAGAGCTTCAAGAGGTCACTGAGTCATTTACTACGGCTGGAAAGTTTTATGACTAATAATATCACACATACTAAAGGAAGAATAATCATGTTTCAAGCTCAGGAATGTAAGGTGACCTTTAGATTCCCCCCTCACTATTTCTGTCTCTGTCTCTGTCTCTGTCTCTTCCTCTCTCTCTCTCTCTCTCTCTCTCTCTCTCTCTCTCTGTCTCTCTCTCCCTCTCTCTCTGACATACACAGATATCTATATCTATTTCTTTGATCTATAACAAATTGACAAAGGAAAATACTTTTCTTCTTTGAAAACAGGGTTTTGTCATGTATATATGTATATATGTAAATAATATACATATGCAATGCTTACTCTCAAAATCTCTATAAAAGGACAGTAGAAAAATGTGTAAGTTCTAAGTTTGTTTAAAATCCTTAAAATGTTTGTTGTTATTTTTGCTTTATTTTTTTGTACTTTTTATAAAATCACCAGCAATAGAGGGAGGGCAAGACAAAAATGCAAATACTGTTAATCCATTTATTTAATAATAAATACTCAAATATAAATACACACACATATAGTTTTATCAGTCCAGCCTAGGTGGTCCATTCAATGATGCATACATTGTAGAGGGATGGTCCATATAGAAACATATACATGCATGTGTATGTGAATGAATGTATATGTATAGAGATATGCATATAAACATATAAATAATATTGTACACATATATATATCACCGTCATTATAGCGGCAGTAGTAATAATAGTAGTAATTATTATTACTATATCATGGGACTCTATGGTATTCAAAGGCTTGATGTCATATAATAATGTTGGTTATGAGTTAGCATTAATTATTAATACTTAATTAAATTTACATCTTTTGAAAGTTAAGAATATAGGTTAAATATTTCCTGGAACTTTAAAAAATATCATTTTTATTTAATATTACAATACTATAATTTTATTTTGGAACAACAAAAGCAATATTATCAGAGACAAATTACAAAAAAAATGTAAAATCTGTAAACCTGCTGAGCTTCTAAATTATAAAAAGAAAAGTTCATTTAACAAGACTATATTTCATTTCTTATTCTATGAACAAGCTAGCAATTCAAATACTATTTCCCCCTGTAAATGTGGAAAAAATTACGTGATCATTTATAAAATATGTAATTATACACAAAGCTTTATGGTCAAAAAGGTTCATATAAACATATACATAAACATTATATCTTTTAAATAATATTTTATATAAATGAGTTTTTATAAAAGTAATTATTATTATTACTTTTTAACATTCAACATGATTATAGACACATAATGCAAATGATCAAAAATGAAATTGTCTCTAATACTCCTGAAATTCTCTCAAAAGGATTTGATATTATACATTATATTAACTCCCTACTACCGTGAAGATCACATACACCTCTTCTGTACCACCATCCTTATCAGTGTTCCCCCATAAAATTCCACAAAGAGTCCTTTCCACATCTTGGGGGCTTTCTTCAATTCCTCTTGGCATTCCAAGTCCTCTATTCAGCATAGAGGACCCAGAGTATATCTGTCATTTTCACTAAGTCACAAGTCATTATTGTTCACTCATACATTTCTCACAACACTATAATACAAATGGTAAAATATTATGACATGTGAAAAAAATAACAAATGTTTTAAGTCATTTCAACAATGCTGGACTTAGATTCAAGAAGACTTGAGCTTAAATCCTGCCTATTATTTTAACCCTAAAGCAAGTAAATTCTTACAAATTTGCTAAAATTAATTCACTAGACAACAGGGTAACCATGGGTATGTCCTTTAATATCTTTGAACCTCAACTTCCTAATCTCTAAATTGGGGATATTAATGCTTATAATATCTTCCTTCCTTGGTTGTGGTGGGGCTTAAATACCATGCATACAGATTTGCAAAGCTTAATTTGATCTATAAATGACAGCATCTGCTATTATCATCAACCTCTGCATCATCATTTCATAAATTCTCAAAGTTCAAAGTAATGTGACTGAGAGATTAATTGATCAATCAACAAGCATTCATTAAGTTTCTACTATGTACCAACCACTGTGATTGATACTTAAGAAATAAAGGCTGAAGTATGGAAGTATTTATATTTCTCGAGGGAGACAACATGTACAAATATAAACATATATAAAATGAATAAAGTGAGAGAGACAAAATACAAAAGTCATATGTATGCACATGCATATATATATATGTATATATGTACACATTACCTTCAAAGATTGTATAGTCTACTAAGGAAATGAAAACATTTTAAAATAAACAAATTCAGAAAAAAATATAGGACAAGGAGGATAACTAAAATCATATTGATATAGTAAAGACTTCATAAAAAAAATCCTTCTTTCAACTTTCTCAAGGTCTGAAAGTATAGGGAGCAAGGACTTTTAAAAAAAAGGTCTTGATTTCAGTGCCAGAATTACACTATTTCTCAGGTAAAAATTCAAAGAAAAATAAAGAAAAATGGAATTTGTGGAGTAACGAGATATACTATTTGTGAAGTTGTTAATTTGTCTAATTGTTTTGGAAAACAAATTGGAATCATGTGTGAAAATTATCTAAGTATTCATATCCTTTGAATTAAAATTCTCATTCTTGTACTTAAACTGTAGAAGAGAATAGAGGTCAGAAAAGTACAATATTTACAAGAATATTCATGGTATCATTTTTTTTTTAATATATGCAACCATGGTTCCTTTGGTTTTCTTCTTTAACTAAACAAGCAATGGAAAAGTTTGCTTCATTTTAATTTCATTCATTGATCCAAAAGCAAATCATGCCTCCATTTCCACAATTGTTTCTGATAGGGCAAAGAAATGAATATTCAATATAGAAGAATGTATATGACAAATAATGTGTCTCTGTCAGCTTTGAAGTTTGCTCAGGCTGTGCACATTTTAAAAATCAACATCTCTCTTTAAATGATTCTTATTTCTGGGGCCACTGAAGAATGCACTTTAATGATTAAATTAATATTGACATCAACATTTCAGGTCAAGAGAAAACAACATGATATCCGTTTAAATTAAATCATCCACAATAATGACTCTATCGCTGTTCTTGCAGATGTGGAAGTCCTCACTTTCATTTCAGATTTATATGAAGGATGATGGGAAGTGTGACTTTAAAAGCCATAAATATTAAAAAGATTGACTATTGACAAATTTCATCTGCATGAATTCCTCTAAAATAAACAATCTTCCCAAATCAATGGATAGAGGAAATATCTCTTTCTGTGTCTCTGTCTGTGTCTCTGTGTTTGCCTATAAATAACTATCATGTTTGCCTCTCTGATAAGCCTTACACAGTCTCATGTCTGCAGAGCTAGAAAGAAATTTAGAAACAATCTATTTTGAATGTATTATTTTATGGTATCATAAAACTGAGGCCAACAATTGGCTGAGTATTGGTAATTAAGATTGTAGTTGATTTTCAAATAAATATAATGGAATATTCCTGAGTCAGTGACAATTTTAAATATTAATAATTCCAAGAAGTCTTAGAAGATATAAATAAAATGTTTCAGCTTGAAGAAAACATAGTTATTAGAAAACAAAACACCACTACAATAATCCATTATATCCAATAATACATTAAAATACTATACAACATAATAATATAATACAATAATCCATTATTTCAGTTTTCAAACTGATACTCTTAAAATAAATACATGAATGATAGATGATCACTCAATAAATATACAGATAGTTGAATGAATAAGTAGACAAATTAGTTACCAAGCAAAATATGGTATAACTATGATGGCAATAAGAGGAAAATTGTATGCTTTCCTCTCCTTTCAGAGTGGAAACAAAGAATGTAGAATATGGCATTATCAGACTCTGTGGATGTTTAGGTTAGTATTTTTCAGAACTGTGATTTTATCAGTGCAGAGAAACTATCAGATGAGGAGACTCCTGACACAAGTTGACATTTTCTATGAAATTGATAGTCTTACAGATTTTCTGAGAGATCTGAAGGTCTAAGTGATAGATTCACTGAGCAAGTAAAATATCAGATAAAGGAACTCATGTCTTCCCTTCTCTGAGGCCAATATATAGATCATGATTTAAAATTTTCCAAGTATGTCATACAAATCAGAGCATTTTATTCTCATAGCAACTGTGAATTGTGAACTGTGAAAATTAATTCCTATAATTATTTCTATTTTATAGATAAAAAATGAATATATGAATTGGTAAATTATTTGCCTGGATGTCTGAGGTAAGAAAAGAACCAATATTTGCCAATATTCTAACTTTACTACCAATATAAAGTTATGACTAAACTATTGATGATGGTCACATAAATTACCTCAGCTGTTTTGCATGTAAATAATACTTTTCAGACTGTCAGGCTTACACCCAAAGAGCTGTTGATTTAGTTAAAGCTCATTGAGGTTGTTTTCTACTGGTAGGGATTTTAAAACTTATTATTTCCAATGTAGGTGAGGCATCAGAAAAAGAATGTTAGAAGATCTTGTCCTATGATTTTTTTTCCTTTTTTATTTAGAATATTTTTCCATGGTTACACGATTCATGCTCCCTTTACTCCTCTCTTATTCCTCCCCCCTCACAAATCTAACAAGTAGTTTCACTGGGTTATACATGTATTATTGATCAAAACCTATTTCTGTATTATTCATATCTTCAGTAGAGTGATCTTTTAACATCAAAACCCCAAAAATATCCCCATTTAAGCATGTAATTGATCATATATTTTTCTTCTGCATTTCTGTTTCAACAGTTCTTTCTCTGGATGTGGACAGCATTCTTTCTCCTAAGTTCCTCTGGATTGTCCTGGGTCATTGCACTGCTGCTAGTACAAAAATATATTACAATCCATTGTGCCACAGTGTATCAGTCTCTATCTTCAATATTCTTCTGGTTCTGCTCCTTTTGCTCTGCATCAATTCCTGGAGGTCATTCTAGTTCACAAGAAATTCCTCCAATCCTTTATTCCTTTCAGCACAATAATAGTCACCAACATATTCCATAATTTATTGAGTCATTCCTCAATCAATGGACACCCCCTCATTTTCCAACATTTTGCTACCATAAAAAGTGAGGCTATAATTTTTTTTTTTGTACAAGCCTTCTTCCTTATTATCTCTTTGGGGCACAAACTCAATCGGGCTATGACTGGATCCAAGGGCAGGCATTCTTTTACAGCACTTTGTGCATATTTCCAAATTGTCCTCCAGAATGGTTGGACCAATTCACAACACCACCAGCAATGTATTAGTGTCGCAATTTTGCCACATCCCTTCAAACATCTATCACTTTCCTTTGATGTCATATTGACCATTCTGCTAGGTGTAAGCTGACACCTCAGAGTTGTTATAGTTTGCATTTCTCTAATCAGGGAGGGTTTAGAACACTTTTTCATGTGCGTACTGATAGTTTTGATTTCATCAGGTGAAAACTGCCTATTCATGTGACTTGACCATTTGTCAATTGGGGAATGTCCTATGATCTTTAGAAAATACATTCACATCATTTCATTAATACTGACAATTTCTAGCTGAGGAAAATATGGCAATGCAACTTATTAATTTTCCTAGATTCAGATTGCTATTTGCAAAATGGAGATGATAATGTCCACAGTTCCTAACTTGTTGGATTATTGTGAAATTCTTTAAGTAAAACGTTCAAAAATTCTATCAGATATTTACTTCACATGTAAAAGTTGGTAAGACTTTTTTGACTTCAGTTTCACCAAGCTAAATATGAGAGAGTTGGAGTTGATAAACTCTGAGGCCCCATCTTATTTTAAAGTTCTGATTCTTTGGTTATCTAGCCATGTTTCATATTATATATGTCTTTTAAAATTTTTAATATTACATGTCAAAACAATTTTCATAATAAATCTATGTCATTTTATTATCAATGTTCTCTGCCTCCTCTAACCCCTATTATATATATTCACATATATATTTATTATTTTTTAAATAATAAGCAAATGAATAAAAAAATCTGAGGTTCCTGCTTATACATATTGAGCTATTTCCCTTACTTGGCTTCATTTTCCTCAGTGACATCAAGGGATGGGACTAGAAAGCATCAACCATATTCCTAAAGCCTTTGACCCTATCGCCCCATCATTATCTCATCCCAAGGAGCCCCAAGAAATTCAATTTGAGTGTGTTTCTCTTTTGAAATGCTTACCAAACCAATCCTGTAGGGTTTGTCTATATCACATTTTTATGCAGCTCACAAGCAGGAATTGAGCTAGAGAAAATCAAATTAGGGTTGAGGGAAGGAAGGTGGCTTTTAATAACAATTGAGCTTGAGATTCATGCTTCTAATCTATTCTAAAAGGAGAAGTGGATGCTGATGCAAACAAAGTAATATATGTGATAAAATATGTTTTTTTTTAAATACTTAAATTTCATCTTGGAATCAATATTTTTGTGTTGGTTACAAGACAGTGGGGTATTCAGCTCTAGTAAGTAGGGGTTAACTGACTTGCAAAAGTTAATTAAGCTAGGAATTTTTTGAGGCCAGATTCAAACCCAGGATCTCCTGTCTTTACTTCTGGCTCTCTATCTAATCAACCACCTATCTGCTCCCTGTAATAGCAATTCTTAAAAGCGAAACACAGACAACTCCTTAAATAAATATTGTTCAACTTCTTGTTCATTCTCCTTTTCTTCAGCTGCAAAAATGAAATCCAGAGCGGTAATATTACTTGTTCAGGGTCACATATGTAAGGGTCAGATCTAAGATTGGAAATAGAGATTTCAGATTTCAAATCCAATATAATTTCCATATGATAATAATGCCTCAATATTGCTTCAATGCTAACAATATTTTTAAAATTAAAAAAGACCTTATTTTTTTCCTGAATTTCTAACAAATTATATTTTGAATACCCCAAAGACAAGGAACAGAGCATTTTCAATATTTCCAGCCAATTCATTTTGCTCATTTATATAAGGAGTTAGTTATATCTGTCAATTATATGTCAATTAAACCTCTCTTTTTCTCTTTACCTCCTTCTAACCATTCACTGTTCAGGTAAGAGTTGATGAGGGTGGGAGGCTGAACTCAGCTGGAAAATATCACTGATCTCTTATTTGTCTCTTTGATTCAATTTGTCCCCCATCCAATTCATTCTTCATACAACTGCCAAATTGATTAGATAAAGCCTAGATATGATCATATCACATATTTGCTTGAGAAGTTTCAGGAGTTCCCTATTTTTCCTAGGATAAAATACAAATACCACTAGCTGGCATGTAAGTCCCTTTATGGTCTCATCTCAATTAATTTTTCTAGAAATGGCTCCACATTATATCCCTTCTTGACCTGTACATCAGAGCCAAACTTGTATTCTTGTTATTTACATTATTCAATCTTCTACTTTATTTTCACTGGTCTTTCAGTCTCTTATGCCTAGAATGCTCTGCCTCCTGATCTCTTCCTTGTACAAATATCTTTCCCTTAAAGCACATCTTAGGTTTTCACAGGAGAGGTGTATTAGAGCCAGTCCTGGCATAGAAATTTGTATATTTTCACAATAGAAATTGACCAATGATATAAATAAGAGAACGATTAATTTTTATTATTGTCGACGTTTTAAAAAGTTATGGAGAAAATTTTTGTAATACAAGTTGGAGTTAGAGGTGTGTACACAGTCTTCCCAAAATACATGATTGTTTAGTCTTACCTGATCCTCCTGGCTGTTAATATTTTCACTAGACTTCTCCTAAAGAAAAGGAGGAGGTGAACAATTTGTTCAAATGGGCCATGAAGGCAAGAGAAGGAGGTATCATGGGGCACTTAGTGCTTGGTTAGACACCAAAGACTCATAAATCATAGACCATTGACACTCTTCTTGACTTTTGTCTTGCCACTGAACTTCAATCACTCTGGAAGGAAGAATGAGAAGACAATTTCATGTAATTCTGCCTCACTTAATTCTAATACCTTTTACTTGGTTTGGGACATGGATGGTGGAGGTGGAGAGATTTATTCTTTGTGAACAAATTTGTGTATGTGTTAATTTTCAAACTATAAGCTCTGGAGGGCAGAGGCTGTTGGATTTGTGTCTTTATATCCCCTGGAGTCTTCATGTAAAGCAGTCTGGGAGCTTAGTGACCACTGGAAAATCACCATTATTACTGTGCTCTAGGCAATTAAAGCTATGAAATACAGAGAAGTTGTTAGCCTATGTTGAGAAAGGACATTCCTCACTGGCAGATATCCAGTACCAATGAAATCACAGGTCCAAGCCCTATCCTTATACCCAGAGTCTAGCACAATGATGTTAACATTCAATCAATGCTTAATAAACTTAATTGAACTATGGTTATAGAAAAAAATTCACCTTTAATAATGGCTTGAAAAACTGATCATCAGATTTTTTTTTGTGCATTAAAATTCAGTCACATTAACTACATGTGACCAGACATTGAACAGTTAAAGAGAGCATTTATTGAAGTTTGTGGTAGGGATCTGCTACAATATAGTATAGGACTTAGATTTCTGAAAGCAATAAAAAAAAAAGCTCATGAATCTCATTCATGACTGGGAATCTCAATAGATCTCAAACACTGCACTGATGTAATCATTTGAATTACCCTGTTAAAACCTTAAAATTTATGCTCTTTATAGCCTTAATTACAGTCTAAATTCTGTTACATTATAAAGCATTACATAACTATAGGAAGAAAACTCTCTGATGCTTTATAGCTCTTGAGATAGTACCTGGAATGTGTGTTAATGAGTTCTGGGCAAAATATTTTTCTTCCTTATTTCTTTTCTCAAGAGCAATTTGTGTGATGGTAAAAGCTCAGGATTGGGTTTGGAGGTCTTGAGTTCTAATCCAAATTTTGTACTAACTAGTTATGTGACTTTGTATTTGATTTATTCTATCATATTTGATATTTCATTGACACTCAACAATTAAATCAATGAAACAAAAGTATTTAATAAGTACCTATCATTTTCTTAGTACTATAGTAAGCACTGGGGATACAATTGTAAATAGAAACCAGTCTCTACTGAAAAAATGAAATAAATGTGGGTTGTATAATAAGTATTGATAGGTATGTGGTATAGAGACTGAATGATGTTAAATGATTTTCTAGGATCC
The DNA here is from genome assembly GCF_016433145.1 of Gracilinanus agilis. Taxonomy (NCBI): domain Eukaryota; kingdom Metazoa; phylum Chordata; class Mammalia; order Didelphimorphia; family Didelphidae; genus Gracilinanus; species Gracilinanus agilis. The sequence goes on from NC_058131.1 coordinate 703,467,972, forward strand.
TAATAGTTCTTGGGCCAGTAACTTAAATCCTATTGATCTGGATAAGGATTTTAGGAAGAGACTGTCAAGGTAACAACAACAAGGGTTTATTAAATTAACTTGGATAGGGAAGGGAAGGGATTGGGATGAACTAAATAGGACAAATATGGATTCCCTTCCACCAAGGTCCAACAGATTTCTATTCTGATCTCTACTTAAATTACCCAGCTGCCTAACTCTATCCTATCCAGAATTCTCCCTTTGATCGTGTTTTAAAAGTAAGGGAAAGCTGGAAGTTAAAACAGGTCCACTGGGCTGGTTGGGAGGTCTCAAATCTGATGTCCTTCAAGGGTTTGTCAGGAATCCAGTAGGGTCACAGCAATTAACCCAAAGAAGAGGGAGTAAGACTCTTGACCACATTGTCCACCAGTGTGTCTCACCAAACTCAATCTCTTCCTGGCCAGTGAAGTACAGAGACAGGATATCAAGAGAGAAGAATAGCTAGTATCTCCAAGGTGAAAGTCCAGGGACCAACTACCAACCCAGCCAGTCACTGACCCAGTTTTCTGGAATCTTTACTCTCTGCCTTTTGCCTGTCACCTCCACTTTCCCTAATTTCACTACAACACTACCCTCAAGGAATAGAGATTAGAGTACAAATAAATATATTCTCTACCTTTCTCATACACACGTACATGATATCACTATATATTTATATATACACACACTATAAATGTATACACATATCTACATATATAAGTACGTATAATGCATACACAAATATACATATATGTGTGTGTCTATATGTATGTCTGTTTATATAAATATGTACATGTATGTATATATACACATATAGATAGGGATTGATATACGTATACATATAAAACAAAGTAAATACAAGTTTTTTTTTTTACAGAAAACACTAATAGATGAGCAGAAAAGGAAAGACAACATGTAGAAGGTACTCCATGAGGTGATTGTTAAGGAAAGAAAGCATGCCTGAAGTAAGGAGAAGAGAGAGTTGATTCCAGGCATGATGGACAGTCTTTCCAAAGGCACAGAGAGGTGCAATAGAGCATTATGTGTGATCAACAGAGATAGGGTAGTAACATATTCAATGGAGCTGGAGAGAATGGTTGGAGCCAAGTCTAATAGGGTTTATTTATTTGTTTGTTTGTTTATTGTTTGATTGATTGATTGATTGGAAACCCTTACCTTCTGTCTTGGAATCAATACTGTGGCAGAAGAGTGGGAAGGGCTAGGCAATGGGTATCAAGTGGCTTGCCCAGGGTCACACACCTAGGAAGTTTCTGAGGCCAGATTTGAACCTAGGACCTCCCGTCTCTAGGCCTGGCTCTCAATCCACTGAGCCACCCAGCTGCCCTCCAAATAGGGTTTTAAAAGCTCAAGAAAACAATGTTTATATTCAAGTCTAAGAGCCATAACAAGTTACTGATTTTAACTAAGTAAGGGAATTGCATGGTCAGACTTATATTTAAGGAAAATCATTTCATTAGTTTTGAGGTGGAAGAACTGGAGTTAAAAAAGTTGGGACAAATTACAAACCTGCTTCAATAATTATGAAAAGAGTTCAAGAAAGCCTGAGTTAAGGTGATGATTTTGTGAGAGGAGACAAAGGGCTGTATTTGAAAGATGTTGTGGCATTAGAAAGGTCAGTTAAAATGCTAGGGACAAAGTCACTTTGCTTCTCTAGGTACCAGTGTTCTCATCCATAAAGTGGGGTTATTAGGCTGTCAGATATCCCTAACCAATCATAAGCAGCTGGTTGGTTTTGAAGTTGTATCTAGTTGATCGTAGAACTGATAGCTAATGACTCCCTCTTGAGTGCTCAGGGATATTTCTAGTAAAGAAGTGGTTTGTGGCCAACAGCCATAAAATCCCATTCCTACTCTAAAGGGATTTTGAGGTTCATTGTTGCTTTTGTTGAAAAGTATATAGACTTTGTACTCTTTAAAATGTTAGGGAATCCTGAATTTGAAAATATCTAATTCTCTTTCAACTCTTAGAAGCTAATGAATTAGTTATGCTTTCCTTCTGTTCATAATTTTAAGTTGTCATCAACATCAATACATTCCTGGCAATCTTTTTTTTTGAAAGATTGGAAACAAAGTAGATGCCAATTGATTGAGGAATGACAAAATAAATCATAACTTATGGATGTGATTGAATTTCATTTCATTTTAAGATTACATGACTTTAGAAAGATTTGGGTTTATATGTTTCCATGTGGAGAAAAGTAAGTAGAACTAGAAGAATATTCCACATATACATACACATGCTATCAAAGATTAATATGGTAGTTATTCATATTTTGCCTTGTCTTTCTGTTTTTTGGGTGTGTGTGTGTGTGTGTGTGTGTGTTTGTGTGTGTGTATGTGTGTGTGTTAATCTTTGGTTCTCTGTACCTAAAGGATAAATGACTGGGCAGGATATGAGAGTGACATAAATTTGGAAATGAAGATGACATAAAAGCAAAAAAAAATTCAATAAAAATTAAATTTTAAAAGATTAAATACTTCCTTTTCACAATAATCGATATAAATCAAATCCACCTAACACTGATGTTCCCAAATATAATTAAACTGTTCCCACTTGTATTTTGCTTCCATCAAATGGCATTTTGAGCATCTTAGAAATATTTCTTCTATAAGCATTCAATAACTTCTTCCCTCTGATTCTTCTTTAGCTTTTCATATATTCCTACTGATCTCTTCTTAGACACTTCCAAATCATGTTTTAAACTATGCTTGCTCTTCAGTTTGCTTTGTATTTGAAAGTGCCCTTACCTCCACCTTGTTCACTCTCTGCTTGATGGAGAAACTCTCCATAACTCCAAATTCATCAGGATGACTCCTTCTCTGTGGCCCAGAACACTCCATATAATCTCACAGTAAGGGTTCTATGAACAAGTGTACTTTCAAAATGAAGATATTAAAAGAAAGCCAAACTATTTCAAAAGATATGAACACTGCCCTCTCCCCAGTTCTGTATCTATAGAGTGCAGTGTGCCTATTGGAAACAGAATTTAGAGGCAAAAAAACCTCACATTGAATCTTGGTTCTAAAACTGCCTACCTGTAAACTTCTTTGTCTCATTTTTCTTAAGTGTGAAAGGAGGGTAATAATGTTCATTCTTCTTAAAATTGGTTGCTGTGAAGAATACATCTAACCAACCAAGAAATGCTGAATATGATCACAGATTTAATTCTGGGGGAGAACTTAGAGACTATTGTTATGATGATAATAACAGATAGTTTGGAGAAGCAGATAAATGTTTTCAAGGCCAAATATAGCTTTAAGTCAAGAGCCAGAGATTGACAGGCTACAGTGAGGAAAAGAGGGGGTAAAACACTCCTGATTCTCAAACCCCTCCCCCTCTAACTGCTTCTGCTTCAGTTGGTAATGAAGACAGGAATAAGATTCTTCTGGTGAGTTTCTGTTATGGCTCAAACCCCAATAATGTTTCTTTCTTAAATTTATATTCCTCTCAGGTCAGTTAGAGGAGATATAACAGCTAGCTATCTAACTGTTGAGGACAGAGGAGATCTTAAACTGACAGCCAACAGGATTCAAACTAAATATACAGACTGAATTGTAAATATCTTCCAAATAATTATCAGGCACAGATTTGACGGTAAAAAGTTATATTAGGAATTAACAAGGAAAATTAGAGAAATTAATGAAGGGTTTAGGATAAAGGAAAGGTGACCCTGAACTGTTAAATTGATGCCCCCTTCCCCCTCCTCACTGGAGGAGAGGAAGCACTTAACTAAACCTGGCTCTCTTGCTATAGATAAATATCTTACTCTCTAATCACTAAGTAATTATATAATTATATTAATGAAGAATAGTAATGACAAATAGGCTAACCCTATGAGTAGAAACTACTAGCTTAAGCTACAATGGTTTCTCAGGAGAAATCCCAAGTCAGGAGAATCAAGCAGAGTGTCTGCTCACATTCCATCCCACAAATTAACTGACTTCAACCCTTCTCAACTGACCCTCACCCAAAGTTCTCCAGGGGAGTCCCCTGGAATTCTGGGTGAGGCTCTCCCTGTACCTTTGCAGGGATTCCATACTTTGCATCTGCACACAACACTATCTACTCCAATCACCTTATTTTATAAGGGAGGGAACTTGAGGGTCAGAGGATTGAAGTGAAATGGCCATGGTCACATAGAAGTATATTAGATTCACTAGGCATTGGACTAGTGGATTCTTCCTCTTCCCACTCTCCTTGACACATGGAACTGATAGGTGAGCAAGAAAAAAGGCTAAACTCATATTACTAATTTATTCCAGTTTTCCAGACACTGGAAAGCTGGCTGAAGCCATTGGACCACAAAGTAGTTTTAACAAGAATAGATTTGGACAGTGACCTTTAAAGCCAATGTAGATCTAACCTTTACCTGGGAAGTATTCCTTACTACTTTTATTCTCCACCATTTATAAGTCATCACACAAAACATTATCCTTAGGTCATTTGTTTTAGTGATAAGTCCAGACAAAAAAGATGAACTAGCTTAAACAGTGGGGAGTCTCTTGGCTATATTTCTTTTCCTACTGTAATTTCTAAAAGTACACACTTTATCAATGTCCAACAGTGTGAATCTTCTATGACTATCCCACCATACGAATAGGAACATTTCCAAGAACTGAGAGATATCCTAGGAAATTTGAATTGATCCATGATTGTCCTTGATAGCATCTTCATATGAAACTCATTTAAATACTGGGGAATAATTCCTTTGATCATCTGTTGTTACTGATCTTTGTGAAAAATTAAAACTAGCCCATACCCATTTTACTTGTATTCTAAGATTAACTTTAATTTTAAAAAGGGAAATTTTCATATTAATTTTGAAATAGCCCATTCTCTGATTGAATTGAGTTGCAATTCAACACCACCCTTTCCTTGAATTAAAAACAAAGCCTGGTGTTTATCATCAAATTACTTATGATAGTAAGAGACATTCATAGTTCATTGCAGGTGTCTGAAAGACTCCCTGTTGCCTATTTTGAGTTCAGAGCCCTCCAATTGGAAGGGCTTTGAAAAGGGATATTAGAGTATAAGTTTTGTGTTACTACAGGACCATGTTGGTGAACCTATAGCCCACATGCTGGAGCATGCTGGAGGCAGCTGCTTCCTTCCCCCTCTCCATGTGCACCTGAGATCATTTCTCACATGGCCTGCCTCTCTGCCCAGTAGCCCAATGGGATTTCTTCCTCCCTCCTCTGTAGGATATGGTAGGTTGGACACTCAGCCTCTGAGGTCTCTAAAAGGTTCCACATCACTGCTATATGAAATGTGATCTTTTGGGTTGGGAGCTGAGAGCAAGAAGCCATATATGAGAAAGGTTTCTGAGCTGGGAAGAGGGTTGAAAAAGGAACAACCAGACATGCATGTTGAGAGACCTTTTCTTTCTGACTCATCTTTTTAATTATTTAATAAATAATTATAAATTAAGATACATCTCCAGAGAATTTGAAGCTTACCATCATGATATACTTTTCCTTTTCTATGAATCTATCTATTATTCTTGTGTGAAAAATAATTCTGAATAAAATCAATGAGAATGAATAAGGAATAATTTCACATTGCCTCAACAGCTATTACAGTTTAAAAACTCCCTATAACATTTGGGTCACATTCTACACACACACACACACACACACACACACACACACACAAGCATACATGTATATATGTAAGTCACACACATATTATTCCTATTTGACAGCAAGGATTGAAAAGATAAATAACTGGATTATGGTAACATAGCTTATAAGAATCTCAGGATAGATTTGAAATCAATAGTCTCAGCTTTAAATAAATCATACTTACCACCAGACAATTTTGTCTCCCTAGCACCAAAATGCTAACACAGAAAGAGATACTCAATTCATACAACTTATTTTCATTTATTTACTTGATAAAGATAAATTGCAAAGGTCCAAGAAAAAAAATTCTGTGGTGAACGACTATATTAATTATTTTTTAAAAAGCAAAAATTGAAAAGATTCCTTTGCAGGCAGCCAACAAAGAAGTATAATACTAGTAATGCTAATAAATAAGACTCATCTTTTCCTTTTCAAAAAGGATGCTATAACTCTTAGAGTCACAGATGATAGTTGGGCAAAAGGACCAATGACATCATGAACTTGATGTCTTGATATGAGTGAATTGGATTTAAGTGAGGCAGAGCTGGACAGAATTGTTAGCCTCACTCTGGCTTCCAAAGTCACTGAAGTCCAGTGACAGGACAAAAGTCAAAGAGACTGGCAATATCCTTGGATGTAATGAATGACACTGGTGTCTTCAATGTCTGACTAAACTCTGAGCACTCCACAGTGCCTGCTTCAGCTGCTTTTATTGATGTTTGAACAAATTATTCTTACCCACTCATTTTTCTTGGAGTAGTTTTAACATGCATGATGTATACATCACTCTTATTCATTGATGGGTTTGATAGTTACCCTTAACCTGGTTTATTTAGCCTTACTGCTGAGATAATTTTACCAGGATTTGGTCACTGTACATGCTACAACTTCTTTTTTTAACCCTTATCGTGCATCTTAGAATCAATGCTGTGCATTGTTTCTAAGGTAGGAGAACCGTAAGGGCTAGGCAATGGAGGTTAAGTCACTTGCCCAGGGTCACACAGCTAGGAAGTATCTGAGGCCATATTTGAACCTAGGACCTCCCATCTCTAGACCTGGCTCTCAATCCACTGAGCCACCTATATGACTTTATGCTGTAACTTCTTAGAGTCACTGATGAGAGTTGGGCAAAAGGTGGGTGGATGCCAAAGGTGAATAAGCAGTCCTGAAAGGTCTTGGTAAGATCTCACACCAGAGGTGGTTGTCCTACCTGAATACTATATCATGTTATTATAGTTGGTCATTTATTTTAGTCTTGTCTAACTCTTTGTGAACTATTTTGGAGTTTTCTTGGCAAAAATACTGGAGTGATTTGACATTTCTTTCTTTGGCTGATTTTATTTATGTAAAGGGGAAAACAACTACGTTTTGACTGAATATATACGAGAGTGGTGTTTTGAGGAAGATTAGATTAGGTATTGATTAGGTATTGATTAGGAAGTACATAGCAGGAAGGAGCTGGAGCTGGGAATTCCAGGTTGGAATGAAGGAGCAGGAAGAGGTGACTTGGCTCTGAGTGGGACTCCATTAAGGGTTAACACAAACTGTGTTTAGCCCTGGAAGCACTCAGAGTAAAAGGACATCTTGCATCCTGATTTCCCCTGGGATCCTGTGTGGTATGGCATCTAGCAAAAAGGACAAGATCTACAGTGCCAAAGGAAGAAGGAGAAGTTTGAAATCTGGTGGACAATGCTTCAAGCAAAACCTTCTTAACCTGGTACCTGAGACCATCTTGACTCCTGGCATCCAGAGATCAACAGTGGATTGCAGTGAGAATCCCAAAGCCACAAAGGCCCCAGCTATACTCAAGCCTGGCAGGTTCCATGTCTGAGGCAGTTGCCCTGAGACTCCATTTATAGCTCTTTGGGCCCTGTTAGTTTAGATCACTTAGATAAGAGTAGAATAAGTTATCCCATTGCCCTGTGGTTTTATCCTTTAGATTGTAAGTATAGAAATCCCTTTCCCACCTTTTAGTTAAACATAATTAAAGCTGTTAAGTCCCTTTTACCTGTTACTATTCTCTGGCCTAGTGGAAGCTGAGTGACAGTTAAGATCAACTGCCATTCCTGTGGAAATCCAGTAAACTCTGTCACTCCATCCTGCTCCAGTCTCTCATAAATCCCAGAGTGTGATCCCACAAACCACTTAGTTTATTTATAATATCCCTGGTGACCCCATTACCTTACATATATTTTCCACAGGGGTCACCAAGGAATTGATTCAATTCCTAATGAAAGATTCAAGTCAGAATGACTTTTATGGTAGTTTATTTACAAATAGGAAGAAAGAGTGAAAGTAAGACAATCTGAGAGAGGATAGGGCAAGATATTTAACCTAACACGCTAAAGTATTTTGCTCTGGCCCCTGGCTCAACCAAGCCAGGGATAATTAGTCCTCAGCCAGAGGGGTCTTAGCCTTGAGACAAGGGCTACAGCCTGAGGGGTGAGGACTTGGGAATAAATAAAGCAAAGGCTTCAGTCACAGAGCCTCTCTTAAGAGGAGAGTCCCTTCAGAACAATCCAGGAAAGAGTCAGTCTTTTTCACTCACCACATGGTACTTTAAAGGGTGAGATTTAAGTACAGTATCACCAAGTCCAAGGTCTCAGCCAGAGCTTCTCAAGGTCCAGTTCAAAGAGGAAGAGCACTAGCTACATGGAAGTCCTTGCAATTTATCAAGAACATTTCTTTGGTCACTTCCTGTGCCTTCCTCCCATTTAAGGTGTACCAATTACAACCAAGGCTTTGCTTAGGACTGCCCAGGGGGAAGACAGTAAATTCTGATTCTTCACCCACTCTTGAATACATGAGTCAAAAACTTCCCCCACTTGAAGATTAAGTGGTGGTGTTTACACTTTTGGTCATTAAATCTAGAAATGGGCAGGGTAGAATTAATCCCATCTTCACACTTATGAATAAACTGAGGAAAATAGGGTTAAGTGACTTGTCCAAGGTGACAGAGCCATTCATTAAGTCTCCAAGACCAGAGTCAAAGTCAAAGATGAGTCTTTCTATTCAAAGTCAAATGTTCTATTCACTGTGCCACTAAGCTGCCTGTATTGTGATTAACCATAATTATAAAAATTTATGCATATTATTATAAGGGTTATTATAATGATTTTGATGGAGAGGAAGATGATAATCATAGATTTAGAATTTTCATAGTCCACTTAAGGAAATAGTTGATATAGTCCAAATTTTTAAATGAGAAAATAAAGCTAAGAGAAGTCAAAACTCATCCAATCTCATATAGCTTCAGAAAAAAGTCTGACAGGATGGAAAACCAAATGATTTTTATTACAGGTACTACATTCTATGTATTATGCCACCTAGCTGCCTCAAAGGGTTTGTGGATATCTAAAGACATAAGAGATGAGAATGTTGGGGGGTGGAATCACCATATGAGGTGGTACTATGTAGGTGTCTTTGCAATAAAAATTGCTTCTGTGTGTATTTGTTTCTGTGTGTGTGTGTGTGTGTGTGTGTGTGTGAGTATGTTTCCTGATTACCTAATTAACACCCTGATGATAAAGAAGTCTGATTAATGAGGAGGCTTTGCCAAGTAATTGGGGCTATATTTGCTTCAGCTTAAAATAGATACTTGAGTATTTGCCCAGCTCTTAATGAATCAGTTATAATGTGAAATCACCTTTCAACCACATTAACCAGACACTAAAATATACAGAAACAACAAAAAAGAAGGAAAGAAAAGCAATGTCTAAAGAAATAACCAAATAATCCCTTCTTTTATCCTAAGAGAGAATATGAATTTAAATGTATTTCAACTGTTTGCAAGCCTTGAAACTCCTTCTTACATTTAAACATTATTATGGTATTGATCAAAATAAATGTTTTGTTTCTATACACATTTACAGACATTTCTGTTTATATTTACAGAGTACAGAGTACATTTTAAGAAATGACCAGATTAAGATTCCAAAGATATATTAATAGGCTTATAAGAAATGATGCAGAGAGATGAAAACAAAACAAGAACCATATTACACTGATTAATATCAAAGGGAAGTCAATATTAAATGGTTTTCCTAACTCCTTGAGTCAATAAATTCCAAGAGCTCCCTGTTGCCTCTATTATCAAATAGCACATCATCTCTTTGACATGTAAAGGCCTTCATGACCTTGTCCCACACCTACACTCCACAGTTCAGGTAAAATTTCCACATTGCTTTTCCATATATACTTAAAGGACCTAATCACCTGTCTTCATGCCTTTGCTCCATCTATCTCCTATAATGGAACTTTAGTCCTTTCTCTCCTTTGCCAGATGAAATTATATACCTCAAAGAACTGTCCTTATTCCATCTTCTACCTTAAGACTTCATCAAACATTCAAGTTTCTGATGCCTTCCCATCACCCTATATTAATCACTTTTGTTTGTCTTATATATGTAGAGTTATGAACATGTCAAAAGAATGGCAAATTCTTAAAAATAATATGAAAGTTTGCTCCCAATTACTAATAATGAAATGTATAAATGTGATATGATTTTATTGTACTTTGAGAAAAGATGATGCAGCACTCAGAAAAACATGGGAATGTTTATATGAATTAAAATGGAAGCAGAACTAAGATATACATACATATCCATATATATTAGTGTATCCATGTATACATATATTGTGTGTATGTATATACATACACATGCACATATTTACACACATGACATAGTGTATAAACTCTTTTGAGGGCTTTTTCTTTCAAAGTTACTGTAGTGGTTTGATGTTTCTTTCTTTAGGTAATTTTACAGATGAGGAAATTAAGGCAAAAGAGGTTAAGTGGCTTGCCCAGAATAAAAAAGTTAATAAGTATCTGAGGCCAGATTTGAACTCAGATCTTCCTGACTCCAAAACAAGCCCTATTTCCACTGAACCAGCTAGCTTCCCATATCTGCATATGTACACACATATGTGTACATTCATATATATGCACACACATGTGCATATGTGTTTTTATATCTACATACAAACATGTATATTTACACATATATGACTAAGTAAGATAAATGGAAACATCAAAACTGAAACTGAAAGTTAACTAATTTTGAACAATTTTGACATCAAAACAGAGATAAGCACACGTTATTTCCCTTTGCAGAGATAGCGGCATATGAATGTGGGCAAACTAAAATAGTTGGAGTTTATGCAAGTGTAGATAGGTTTATTTGTATTTTGTATTCTTTATTATATGAAGTGTTTCTTTAAATAGGAGAGGAGAAAGACTGTTGGGAGTTTAAAAATATATAAAAATAATGGACATTATACAAACGTGATTGTGTTTTATGTCCTTTGAAGTAACAGATTATATATGTTTTCTTTTGCTCTCTACATTCGATAGAGACTTCATTACTGACAATCCCAATCATTACAGAGAAAAATCTGTAGTAATGGACATATCTTTTGACAAAAGGAAATTTCAGAACGTGTTTCAACCCCGTAATTCTTTTACATACCTTTTCAAGAAAATAATTAGAAAAAATATTGACACGTGTATTATTTTTGGTGTAAGATTTTAGAATTTTTGTTTACTTTGAATTTACCAAATGAAAAAATATAGAATAAAGCCTTTTTAGTGTTTTCTAATATTTTAATCCAGAACCCAAAGATAATATTTTTACAGCACAGATTTTCCCCAAAATATGTAATTGTCCTTCCTGTGACCTGTTTCATGAATGCTATCATTCACTTGAATTGCATATGTTGAATGAAGGAAAATGATCTCTCAACTACATAAATGGATAAAAGATTTATTCTATTTGAAAGATCCCTTCAATGATCAACCAATCAGTAAACATTGATTGAGTGCCTATCTTATACTAGATACTAAGGATGAGGATACAAAGACCAAAAAAAAAATCTCTGCCATTAGGATAATTTTGTTCAATAGAAATAACATGTACATAAATAGAAAAATAATATGCAAAATAAATACAAGGTGATTTGATGGAGAGCAGTTGAAACAGATTTCAGAAAAGGTGTCATGTATAAGGTGGCATTTTAACCTGAATCTTGAAAATAAACAAGGAATTGTAAGATGAAGATATGAGGAGGGAGACAACCTAGACATAGGCTATAGCCAGTGCAAATCCATGTAGATGAAAAATGAGATGTTCTTTGAGGAAGAAAGTGATGAGGCCTGTTTGACTGGACCACGTGTGTTCAAAGAGGAGTGATGTACATTAAATATTTTCAAATAAAATGGGCCACATGAAGCCCATAGAACTTTAGAGCATACCCCAATCCAAATTAAATGATAATTGGGAAATATTTTTAAATAAATAAAAGTATAATAAAACATAAATGATGTGATTTCTAAGTCTATATGCACTGGATAGGAACTTTTATCCATGATTTCATTGTCCCTATTTTTATATTTGTTTAACACAACTGACACATAATAGAGTTGTTAAGGTAGTTTGTGACATATTTTTAAGGGCTTTAATTAGAGGTAATATTTTGTCTTAAGGTCAATAGGGAGCAACTGAAATTTATTGATACGGGGAGTGACAATCAAACCTGCTGTTTAGGAAAATTATTTCCACATTTGTGTTGAGGGTAGAGAAAAGAGGAGTTTTCCGGAGGTAAATCAATTAGGAGTCTGTTGCAATAATCCATTTGAGAAGTGCTAAGAGCCTGAGCTAGGATGGTACCTTTGTGTGTTAATAGCAGTAATCAGAGTTGAGACATTGCAGAAATAAAGTGATTTGGCAAATGATTTTAGATGGGGGATAAGTGTGAAATGAGGAAAGGAGAATGAGTTCAAAGTCAGGAGGCTGGGTTCCTGAAGGTGGTACTTCCTTTGACAGATAAAGGCAAATTTAAAAGCTGGGCAGGTTTGATAGGAAACATCAGAGGTGCTCCAGAGGAACCAATGCATTCCTGTTCATCATGTGAATCACTCTGCTGTACCATAAATGACAAGGGTAGTGGGAAATAGCCATAGAATTTATCCCTGGACCTCCAAATCCAGGATACTTGATTAGTCACTAGCCTCAAAAAGATGAGACCTGGGGCTCAGATGAGGATGTGCTTGAAGAGGATTTTCTAAATAGTATTCAGTTAATTCTGTGGTTGCCTGGTCACAGTTATGTTCTAACTCTCCTAAAGAACTTCTGCCTGCCATAAAAGGAGAGAGATTGGAAGTTCCGGGCATAAAGGGAAGAGAAGGGGTCAAAAGATGGAGGGTTGAATGAGGGTAGTGATAGTGCTTTAGACAAACAGTGATAGCGCATTAGACAAGCTCTGTGTTTGTCTATTATGGGAAGGGTGGGATGTGACCAATCTTTCCATCTTCCTTTGGAGGGGTGTGGCAATTATTTCAGAGATCACTTCTCTAAGATGCACCATAATGAGAATTGTGTAAACACTTTGATAAAATGTGGAGGAAATATTAATGTTTTTGAAGCCAAAGGCTATGCTTTTGAATTCTACCTCCATTACTTGTTGTCTATGTGACTTTGGGAAATGCATTCTTTCTCTCAATGCCTCTTTCTCATCTGTATAATGAGGTCCCCTCCACTTCTAAATCAGTCATCTGAACCTAAGCAAAAATAGTAAAAATGGTGATGATGATAAAAATCTGGACTTAGAGTAAGACATGAATTCAAATTCTGACTTAATTACTTACCATATCTGTGATCCTGGCCACATCAGCAGTTGGCCTCTGTTGGTTTTGGTATTCTTATTTGTAAAATGAAGGGGCAGAATATAATATTCAATAAATGCTCATTGTGTATCAGGCACTGAAGTAAACATTTTGCCAGTATTAATTAATTTGATTCTCACAGCAATCTGGGAGGTAGTTGCTATTATTATTCCCATTTTATAGTTGAAAAAACTGAGTTTGGGGGCAGATGGGTGGTTCAGTGGATTGAGACTCAGGCCTAGAGATGGGAGGTCCTAGGTTCAAATCTGGCCTCAGATACTTCCTAGCTGTGTGACCCTGTGCAAGTCACTTGACCCCCATTGCCTAGACCTTACCACTCTTCTGCCTTGGAGCCAATGCACAGTATTGACTCCAAGATGGAAGGTAAGGGTTTAAAAAAATTAAAAAAAAAAAAAGAAAAAACTGAGGCAGACAGAGGTTGAATGACTTGCCCTGGGTCTCATAGATAGTAAGTCTTAGAGGCAGAATTTGAATGCATGTTTCCTGACTCCAGAGCCCAAAATTTTCCACTGTTCAACCTAGTTGCCTGTAGTTGTATTGGGTTACCTCTAAGCTCCTTTCTACCTCTAAATCTACATTCCCACATTCTTACAGTATTTAATATGGTATAGCAACAAAGAAGATTACAAAAGGAAGAAAACAACTGCATATGCAAAAAATAAAATGGAGAGGCCAGAGGGATAATTTTTAGTATTTTATTAAAGTCAATAGACATATTTTAAAATTCGTATCAATTTTTAGGTTTATTATTTATTCACTACAATATTTTATTATTTTATTTATTTAGATACTTAGAATATTAAAAGATTTTAAAAAGCCACTACTGTTAGACACTGTATATAAGCTCCATGTTTGTTAGCAGATCTATCATTCTCTTACTTAATGTCTCAATGCCATATACTCATGTTCAGGATAATGTATTATGATTCCTATGCACTTCGATGTCATATAAAAAGGAAAAAAAATGTATGTTGTGGGACAGAATGTTGGAAGAACTGTAGAGGATAAGATAATCCCATAAATCCCCACTACACCAATCAGGACCAACTGTGAGCAAGGAAACAGTGCTACAGACCTGGGGGATTGATGTAGAACCAAGATATGTGTGGATGTAGAATGAAAAAATGGGTTATTGTGTCTTTGCCCAAGAGTTGTTCATATCTCCAATGGTTATTCACAAACACATAAAATAATTATACTTGTACACACATATATATCCACACATACACAAAGAAAAAGCCTTAGAGACCACTAAGGATATCTGAATCACACTTTGAGAGAGGAAAGGACAAAATGTGAAACATTGAGAAGATGAGATCAAATGCAATTATGCTGCCTATTTGGTTGGTGACCCTGGAAAAGTCATATCTTTATTGGTTACCATTTTCTCTTCTACAAAATGGAGGATCCCAACTGTACTATATTTTTTCTCAGTATGTATATATTCACCTTCCATGGGATAATGAAAAAGAAGCAGTGTGGCCCAGTAAGAAGAGCCCTGGCTCTGGAGTCAGAGGACCAGAATTCTAATCTCTATTAGTAGGCTTTTCCTTTGTAACTCTGAACTATTCACTTGACCTTCTTGGACCTTGGTTTTCTCAGCTGTAAATTGAGCACATTGGACTTAATGTCCTCTGAAGTTCCTCCCAGCTGGGAATTTATGATCCTAAATGCATATATCATTTTAGAAACTAAAGAAGGGATAAAATGTTCATTCTGTTTCTTCCCTAGTCTTGTAGATGCAATTTAAATGTAGCTGGTATTATGGCAGACAACTACTGATTTTTTTTCCATCCCATAAATATTTGAGCAATGCTAATACATACAATTTAATGCCCCAAGTATTTTCTACAGCCTAGAAAATTCCTATATATTAAATAATGCAACTCTTAAATTCTATGATCTGTATCTGGAATTCATTCTTTTTTTCTTCCTGCTTGTTTTTGTCAGTTGTTTATGAATACAAGATCTTTTCCTGTCCAGTGATCTTTGCATTATTTTCATACCTACTTAATCTTCAGAGATTCTTTACTGATTTCTCTGTTTGATATAAATACACACACACAGCCAATCCCACATACAAATATATGTGTCTGTGCACACATATTCTTTCTCATTCTTCAGCCTTTTCTTGTGATCATATTTCTAAACTCAAGGAATGTAAAAAGTCAGGGTCCATCCAAAACTTGCTGACTCTCTTCATGATGTATCTTTATGCCAAGGTCTTGATGTCTGGGAGCTCTAATAAACCAACTACATCTTCAAAGAAATATTTGTTGCTCACCAATGTCAAACATAATAGATCCTCTTTCTTTTTTCATCCACTAAGACATAGTTTATCTTTAAATTTTCATGTGCATTCAGCAGAGAGAAGAGCAAAACCTCAATTATTCTGTCACTCATTTAATGCACAAACAAATTCTTCAACACCTACTATGTGTAGGCATGGTCCTAGACCCTGGAAAAAGGAGGGGGGAAAACAAGCAAACAAGGAAATATTACAAAAGAAAACTATGTCCAGCTTCACTGTCATTACTGGCTCTTTGATTCCTACCTGACTAACTTTGGGGTAATGACTTCATCATGCATTCAATCAGTTTCCCTTGCTATAAAATTAAGTTCCCCCAAATGCCTCCTGGATCTGTCAGTGATGGTATGAAAGTCTCTCCAAAAAGAATTGTTGAAAAAGGGAGACTAAAGGCAGAGTTTAAAACTGTTCCTTAATCACTTTGGGGGGTTAACAATAGTCATCTATGTATTTAAGAGGCATGGCAGAGTGGTAGTTAATTACAGTTATGTATAAGCTTTTGGACAGACAGCTAAAAAATTTTCTGTAAAATCATGTAATGTATAAACAAGCACATGGTCAACTGGAAAAAGGTGATAAATAGAGCTTTATGGCTTGGTTTTATATTTTGTCTTTATAGATTTCTGACTCATAACAGAGTTTTGATGTTTATTTCATTTTATTTAACTTTCAAGAAAAAGTGAAAAGCATGTGGAAAAAGCAGTGGAGTTAAATATGAAGATAGTAGACACTTGAGTAGATCATCTGAGTAATGACAAAAGTATGCTGAAGGTCTATTTCACATATATTTTATTGCCAACTCATATTTTTTTTCCAGATATTTGCTTTCAAAGGGAATTTGGAGTTTTAACAACTGGCCTTTTTAGTATGAATTCAACATCTTTGGGAGAATAAGATTGGGAGAGAAAATTATGTATAAAATTGTACATAGACATATTCTTACCTACCTCATTTGCATAGAAAATTCAAATAATCCATTTTAATATATATTGAATTAGTCTTTCATTAGTTCTTTGACCCATTTCCTTACTTCTTAGAAGTCCAAATAATGCTGTTTCCCCCACCCAAACTGATAGGTAGATACGGGAGAAAATGAGACAAATCCTGCTAAATGATTCCCAAGAATAACTAGAAGATAGGGAAAGATTGAAAGTTTTTGATGGACTACTTTCCAATAGGCTATTTATCAATTAGAGATACCTTGGGTTGTCCTAGGGAGGGGCTGAATAATGAGCTCCCTAACGGTATGTATGGAATTGCACCAGGGATCCTGGATAATTTAATAAAGTTAATTTCTCTTAAGCAGTCAATTAATAAGTTAATTTAATATCCATAATTACTGCCTCTCAAAACATTATTACATAATATTTACATATTGCCTTAGCTTTTACAGGACATTTTTGAAGTCTCCACCCCAGAAGATATTAAAATATGTCTCAGATGGTTCCACATGGACTCGTTAGAAATATTTATCATAGGCTTCTACAAGATAATATATGTTTATTAATCTAGCCATCAATAAACATATATTAACTTGTACAAGCCTATGATAAATTTTGAGAATAATAAAAAAAAGTGAAAGGCCCTTCCTCTCAAGGAAGTTACATTATAATGGATGTAGATGGAATACCAGAGTAATACTTACTACTTACCCTTATGACCTTGTCAAAGGTTGTTAAACTTGCTGTGCCTCAGTGTCATCATTTGTAAAATGAATATGTTAGGATAGATGACTTCCAAGGATCCTTCAAACTCTATATTATTCATAAAGATATAATGATGATGATGATGATGATGATGATGATGTTGATGACAACAATATCTAGCATTTTTATTGCACAATGTCTGAAATATAGTAGATGGAGGGTAGAGTCAAGATGGTACAGAAGGTACACAGGCCATTCTGATTTCTACCAAATTACTCTCCAAAAAGCAATGACAGGACACCTAAAAAAGTTCTGGAGCAATATAATCTACAAAAAGACAAGGTGCAGTAATTTTTAGCCCAAAACAACTTAGAAGGCCAGCATAAGTGGAAGTAGAGCATAACATTTAAAAAAAAATAAAAATGGGGGGACAGTTGGGTAGCTCAGTGGATTGAGAGCCAGGCCTTGATTCAAATCAGGCCTCATATACTTCCTATCTGTGTGACCCTGGACAAGTCACTTAATCCCCATTTCCTAGCCCTTACCACTCTTTTGCCTTGGAACCCATAGATAGTATCGATTCTAAGATGAAAGGTAAGGGCTTCAAAATAAATGAATGAATGAAAGAATAAAAATTAATCTTGGAGATTTTATACTAACTTCATAAGTATTTATTAATAAGGAGTAAAAGAGAGAAAGAAGGTATTATCAGTCTAACTACTCAAAGTCTCATCCTCATACTGCTACTTTCATCAGGTTCTAGATTCCTAATGAGGCTTGACCCATATTACAAGTGGCATCAATGGGACCCAGCCAACTACATGATTGGGCCAGACAAATTAAGGCCAGACAGAGATAAATCTTGAGTTCAGAAAGGAAACAGGGTCAAAAAGACCTACTTCCCACCTGTCCTGGGTCTTATGTATGGACCATAATGTTATACATACTTGGATTTTGATTGGATGGTCTAGGTCATATGTTCTGACATCCAGGCACTTAATTACAACAATGCCACTGGGTCAGAGGCCAGGTAGGGGGCTTCCACTTACCCTTTTTGAAAGTCAAAAATGGCACTGTCATTGTGCATCCTACTTTCATGCACATGTGCTAACTATGAGTAATATTTTTATGTTAATTTCACACAGTGTCAAGGAAGGTCCTACCTAGGCAACAGACTTGGGGAATAGCTAAAGTAGCAGCCACAGCTTCAACAGCTCTTAGCCTCAGATGGTAAGGGGGTGAAGGTCAGACAATTGCTCAGAAGACTATATGAGTCATTTTTCTGGTTCTCTCTCTTCATAGTTCTAATTGGTAAAAGAGTGCTTTGATTATTTGCAGACCAGACAACAGACTGGGAGAATATTAAACCCACCTCTTCTTATATCATACCACCTCTGAAGACCTTAAATCAGATGGGTCACAGATATAAGCTTTGAAGACAGTTGCAGAACGAACCTGAAGCTTGGAAGAGAGCTCCAATTGCCACAGCTATAGAACCTAACTTTAACATATTTTTTTAACCAAAAGGAAAGAAAAAGGCAAGAAAATGAGCTAACAATTAAAAATAAGAAATGTAGAAAGTTATTTTGGTGACAAAGTAGATTCAAATTCAGAAGAATGGCTACATCCAGAACTCCAAGAAAGATATTAATTCAAATTCAAATAGGATTAATGGAGAGGCTCAAAAAGAATTTTAAAATTCAAATAAGAGAAGTAGAAAGAAAATTAGAAAAAGAAATCAGATTGATACAGGAAAATCATGTAAAAAGAGTCAACAGCTTGGTAAAGGAGGCACAAAAAATACTGAAGAAATTAAAACCTTAAAAACAGATTAGGCCAATTGGTAAAAGAAGTACAAAAATCCACTGAAAAGAAGAACTTCTCAAAAAGAATAATTCAGTAAAAGGAAAAAGTGGTAAAATAAATGTACTGAAGCCAAGAAATGCATAAAAGACAAAACTGACCCTTTGTGAAAAGAGGCACAGAAATTCACTGAGGAAAAGAACTCTTGAAAAAGTAGAACTGACCAAATAGAAAAGGAGGTATAAAAGATCATTCAAGAAAATAATGATTTAAAAATTAGAATTGGGAAAGTAGAAGTTAATGAGAAATGAGAAAAACAAGTAACCTGGAAAATAAATCCAGGAGAGAGAACTTAAAATTATTAGATCACTTGAAATTCATGATCAAAAAGAGAGCTTAGATATCATCTTTCTAAAAATCAAAGAAAACTGCCCCAATATTGTAGAACCAAAGGACAAAATAGAAATGGAATTAATCTGCCAATCATCTCATGAGAATGATCTCAAAAGGATAACACCTAGGGATATTATAGACAAATTAAAAACTCTTCAGTCAAGGAGAAAATATTGAAAGTAGACAAAATGAAACAACTCAAATATTGTAGAGTCATAGTCAGGTTAATATAAGACTTAGCACCTTCTACATTAAGAGATTGGAGGGCCTAAAATGTGATAGTCCAGAAGTCCAAGGAGCTAGGACTTCAACCAAGAATCACTTACCAAACAAAATTAAGCATAATCCTTTAGGGAAAAAAGGAGGTATTTGATGAAATAGAGGACTTTCAAACATTCTTGTTGAAAAGATAAAAGGTGAATGGAAAATTTGACTCTCACAAGATTCAAGAGAATTATAAAGAATAAAAGGTAAACAGGACAGAAAAAATTCAATAATTGTAAAGTATGTACATCACTATATGGGAAGATGATTTTTTCTAATGTCCCAAAACTTTATCATTGTTAAGGCAGTTAGAAGGAGTGTGTAAATAGACAGAGGGTGAGAGTATGAGTTGAATATGATTAAATTATATAAAAAATATTAAAAATAAGGAAAGAGAAATGGGAATACAATTGGGAGGAGGATGAAGAAAAAACAGAATGGGGCAAATTGTTGCACATAAAAGTGGTAAAAAAGAATGTTCACTATGGAGGAAAAAATGTAGGAAATGGGAGGGAGAGGATGTCAACTTTAATTTCTTCAGAATTGGCTCAATTAGGGAGAACATAGGCAATCAATTTTGTAAAGAAAATTATCTTACCCTGCACTAAAGTTAGAGGGGAAGAAAATAAACAACATAAGGTATTTAAGAGAATGGGAGGAGGAGAAAAAAATTATTTTCTTTAAGGGACACAACAATGTTCAATCAATTTATATCCAAAGAAGAAAAGAAGGTATTGGCAAATATTAAAAAATATTATTACTAACAGGGTAACTAGAAGAAGTTTTTCATAGAATGAACAGGGACAAACTGTATAGAATGGAATGTCAAGAGATATATAAATATATGTATGCATGTATGTACGTATGTATGTAGGTAGGTAGGTAGATATAAATATATACAAAACTGGGGAGGAGGAAGAAGATAATAATAAGAAAAATAGAAAAGCAAACAAAATGGAATAAATTCATATTCCGTAAAGAAGCACGTGGGATCAACAGGGAAAAATAACATACATTGTACAGTTAAAGAGGTTAGAGAGAGTTAATATTCAATACTTAAGTACATTGAAATCAACTTAGAGAAGAACAATCAGATCCATAAGGGCAGAAAATTGATTCCCGCCCTATAAAGAAGTAGAAGGGAAACAAAGGGACTGGTGGGGAGGGAAGTAATACTGGGAGGGAGAGGGCTTGGCAGGGAGAGCTACCTAGCTTTAAAGAACAATAAGAGGGGAATAAGAAGGGAAGGGGGACAAAGGGAAGTAAAACAAGGGAGGGGATTATAGGAACTGATTAAAAACAAAACACTGGTATAAAAGGAAACACTGAAAGAAGAAAGGACAGGACAAGGAGAGAGAATCAAAATGTCTGGGAATACACAGTTGATAATTATAACTCTGAATGTGAATGGGATGAACTTGCCCATAAAAAGGAAGCAAATAGCAGAGTGGATTAGAAACCAAAACCCAACCATATGTTGTCTACAAGAAACACACATGAGACAGACAGACATAGAGTGAAATAGAGTGAAAATGAGAGGATGGAGCAAAACCTTTTTGGGCTTCAAATGAGAAAAAGAAGGCAGGGGTGGCTATCATGATCTCTGACAGAACCAAAGTAAAAATAGATTAGGTTAAAAGAGATAGGGAAGTTTAATTCATCCTAATCAATGACAGTATAAACAATGAAGAAATATCAGTACTCAATATGTATGCACCAAACGGTCAAGCTTCCAGTATTCTGAAGGAGAAGCTAGTGGAGCTCAAGGAGGAAATAGATAACAAAACCATACTTGTGGGGGACTTCAAACTTCCTCTATCAGATCTAGATAAATCAAACCAAAAAAATAAATAAGAAAGATATAAGAGAAGAGAATGAAAATCCCCAGGAATATAATAACCAAATTTAAGAGGTTCCAACTAAAAGAAAAAATTTACAAGAAGCCAGAAAGAGACAATTCAGATATCAAGGAGCACCAATCAGGATCACACAGGATCTGGCAGCCTCCATGCTAAAAGACCACAAGGTTTAGAATATGATATTCAGAAAGGCCAGAGAACTGGGTCTAAAACCAAGGATCACCTACCCATCAAAACTGACTATATACTTCAGGGGAAAGTGTGGGCATTCAACAAGATAGAAGATTTCCAAGTATTTGCACTGAAAAGACCAGGACTAAATGGAAAGTTTTTGTACAGAAAAAAATAATGCAACCAAAATCAGAAGGGAAACAACAAACTGGGAAAACATCTTCATAACAAAAAAATTCTGACAGAGGTCTAATTACTTAAATATACAAGGAACTATATCAATTGTATAAAAAATCAAGGCATTCCCCAATTAATAAATGGGCAAGGGATATGAATAGGCAATTTTCAGATGAAGAAATCAAAAATATCAATAAGCACATGGGAAAGTGTTCTAAATCTCTAATAATTAGAGAAATGCAAATCAAAACAACTCTGAGGTACCACCTCACAACTAGCAGATTGGCTAAAATGATAGTAGGGGAGAATAATGAATGTTGGAGGGGATGTGGCAAAATTGGGGTATTAATGCACTGCTAGTGGAGTTGTGAACTGATCCAACCATTCTTGATGGCAATTTGGAACTATGCCCAAAGAGCAATAAAAGAATGCCTGCCCTTTGATTCAGCCACTCCATTTTTGGGTTTGTACCCCAAAGAGATCATAGGTAAACAGAGTTGCACAAAAATATTTATAGCTGTGCTCTTTGTGGTGGCAAAAATCTGGAAAGCAAGGGTATGCCCTTCAATTGGGGAATGGTTGAACAAATTGTGGTATATGTTGGTGATGGAATACTATTGTGCTCAAAGGAATAATAAACTGGAGGAATTCCACGTGAACTGGAAAGACCTTCAGGAATTGATGCAGAGTAAAAGAAGCAGAGCCAGAAGAACATTGTATACAGAGACTGATACACTGTGGTAAAATAGAATGTAATGGAGATATGTACTAGCAGCATTGCAATGACCCAGGACAATTCTGAGGGATTTATGGAAAAGAACACTACCCACCTTTAGAGGAAGAACTACAAGAGTGGAAACACAGAAGAAAAACAACTGCTTGAACTCTTAGGTTGATGAGGACATGATTGGGGATGTAGACCTGAAAAGACCACACCATTGTAACTATCAATAAATAAGTCTTAACTGACCAAATATGTTAAAAGCAGTGGAAATGCATGTTAGCTACAGCAGGGGGGTGGGGTTTGAGGGGGTGAAGGGTAAAGTTAAAACATGAATTTTGTAACCATGGAAAATTTTTCTATAAATAAAAATTTATAGTTATCTTAGAAAAATAACATATCTTGCAGAGTTGATCTAAATAAAAAAAGAAAGTGGCTATTAAAAAATAAAAAATGAGTATTTTGAAGTTAATAGACATGGTTTTGCATACTGGTCCTGACATCTAGTAGAGATGGCACTTTGGAAAACCATTTATCTTTGATTCAAAATTTCCTCAACAATTAAAATTAGCAGGTTGCTTATTATGATCCCTTAATGTCTGTAACTCCAAGATTGGGAGTCTGTTCCTGTGAATTTTAACATCATGTTGAGTTTTGCTTCTTATTTCTGTTGTCTGAAATGCTAAAACCTCAGATTCAATAGGAAACCATTTTGATCCCCATTAATTCATATACTTTTCCTTTCTTGACTATCTCCATTTTATTCTCTTACATTGCATATTTCTGCCTACCTGTTTGTATGTTTTTTCTTTCATTAGATTGCAAGACCCTTGAAAGCAGGGACTATGTTTTCCCTTTTTATATATCTTGGTATGGTGCAAGGCTCATTTTGGGCACTTAATTAATGGTTATTGACTGATCTACTAAATGACCACAAAATTGACCTTGGAAATTCATTTCCTTTCTCTGGCCTTAGTTTCTTCATCTACAAAATCATTATGTTGTCCTGGGAAAGCTATAAATTTACTCTAGTTTGAGATCCTACTGTATCCTACTTAAGAATTGTTTAGTAAATGCAAAATATAGTCAACATAGTGAGGAAAAATATTAAAAGTTGGGGAAGTATGTCTCTGAAAGTTTTAAAGAATTTATATATGAATCTGAAATTTTTGAGCTCTTACTCATGCCTTTATTTACTAGTACTCCAGAAGAGTACTGAGATTTTATCATCCATTTCATTGGTCTCCAATTTTGTGGCATTTGTAAATGTTTTATAAGCCATTGTAAAAGCAGTCATCCTATCAAATGAGAAACCACTTTGACTCTCCAAGTATATTACATGCTGAATATGAATTCCATGTTCCTATTTTCCTCTTTGAAATGTTCTTTTAATAGTTCAGTAAAGTAGATCATGTGGTTTAGAATGAGAAGAAACCTTAGAGCACATATAGTTTGGTTTTCTCATTTTAAAGAGAAGGAAACTGAGTCTAAGGAAGAAAATATTTTCCCCCAAATCATTCATATTGGAATGTAAGATTAGTTATAAGGATTCTTATAGAATATCTAATCCATATTCTTATAGGTTTTTCCTTACCTATAATAATTATTATAAGTCAATATTGATACAACAAGAACAATAAAGACACTGTAGATAGGAAATTGTTTTTGAAGTCGCAAATATGTGGGTTCAAATTGTGTCTATAATTTATAGTGATTGAGTGACCTTGGGCAAGTTAGTACCCAGATAACTTTCTAAGAATAGATGTTAGAGACAAGAGAAAACCTGCACTGCTAGAAGGAATTTCCATAGGTTCTATTCACAAAGCAATGGTAACTTCTGATATAGATAATACTTGATAAATTCAAAAAAGTGACCCCCTCCAGTAGCCCTGTGAAACTAATTGTATTACTAGCATTATCTCCATTTTACATTTAAGGAAATGGAAATCCTTGGGATTTTGACTCTCCTATGGTTAATTAACATAATAGATAAGTTCATAGAAATTAAAAGGCTGGATACAGGGAATATGAAACCTGTTTAAATCCTGCCTCTGAAACACATGGGCATCTCATTTAACTCTCAGTATTCCAAGCAACTTTCCTACTCTATAGATTTACAAATGGGTAGACCATTGAAATTAGAAAGGAAATTTCCATGACAGGACTCATACACTAATGAAATTATCTTCTCCTGCCCCCACCACAAAAAATATAGCTGAAAAAATGTAAAATACAAACCTATAATTTTAACTCCAGATATATTCCACTAAGAAAAAAATAAACCTTTTCCCGTTTTGGTAATTGCTTTAAAGCAATTACTCTTTATGTTTAGGTGCACATCCAAATATAGTCTTTGATAATCCATGTGTTTTACTAAATTTTAGAACATTTACAGCAGCTATTTCATGTCCTCCATGGGATGCGATGTCTGCTCTAACTTCACAGAACTCATTATGATACTTATTCTGAATGCTTTAAATCCTTTAGAAAACCATCTCTCTGTAAATGATGGTTTGGTGACCCTGAAATGACTCACAAACCCAGGAATTATAGACAAAAAAGTGTTGGGTAGAGATGAAGTTGATTTAAATCATAGTTATTTTAAAACACAGGTTTCATCCTGGGGAAACATATTAGTACTTTTAAATGTTGAACAGTAAGTGAGGAGCCATCAGAATAAATAGTGATTAAATGATTTCCCAGAAATTCGGTAAGTATCTTTGCATATTATAAAAGACAGGTATATATCATTAGTTCTACTTACTTTTCAGTCTTCAATGAATAAAGCAATTGCCAGAATAACATTTACTCATTTATGAACTCACCATCAAAGAAAGACATGTGAATTTTTTTCTAGAGCTCATAAAGCTTGTTTGGTTATCAATTATTTGATGATATTTTTTTTGTTTCCTGGTTATTTAAAGAGTTTTTCTTCTGAGATCTTTTATCACCTGAAAGACATCTGAGAATTGTTTGGGTTTCTTTTAATAATGAGGAATGTATCCACACAAAACTTAAATGGAAAAAAAGAAGGGATTTGTCTCACATATATTGTTATTGGATGGATTAAATAATTAACTACTCTGATTGCCAAATAGGCTTTTGGGGATAATTTTCTAAGGCAGTTGGTTGTCCGGTTGTCTTCCTCTGTGGTCAAAGAGGACAAAAATGACATCACTGGTGATGTCTTCGGATTTGCACAGAAATTGGATTTAAGAAATACAGTTACACAAAGTCATCTGTCTCACTTTCTGTTCTGCAGTCATTAAAGTTGAGCTGCAAGACAAAATTCAAGATGGCTGTCAATGGTTTGAGGTAACAATGGATGACCTTGGTGTTTTTGGTATCTGACCAAATTCAAAACAAAACTCAGTGCCTACTTCTACTACCTTTACTGCCATTGAAAGAAATTGTTTTCATCTGACCCTTCCACCAGGGGAAATCTTCAAATATCTGAGGTAGATAACCCCTTACTCAGTGATGCGTTTGAGACCTTTCAGTTAATTTAAACCTGGTTTAGCCAGCCTGTTGGTACAGTTTACTATGCTGTGACTGCCACACATACTATAGCTTCTTGAAGTCACAGATGAGTGCTGAGAATGAGGTGTATACTAAAGGAAGAAAGTAGCCCTGAAAAGGATTTGGGAAGCCTTCACACCAGAAGTACTATGCTTCCCATAATGAACAATCCAGAATGATGCAGTAGAAACGTAATTGACTTGGAATCATGGTATCTAGGCTTTCATCCTGGCCCTGCTTTTAATAACAATACCACCATCAATTACTAGTATTTATACTACTACTGATACTTCTACTACTACTGGTACTTCTATTGCTACTGCTGCTGCTGCTACTACTACTACTACTACTACTACTACTACTACTACTACTACTACTACTACTACTACTACTACTACTACTACTACTACTATTTCCTAACATTTATATAGTGTTTTAAAATATTGTGATGTATATTCCTCATCTATTGTCTCATTTAACATTCAGAACAACCCAAAAGAGCAGTCTCTTTTACAGTGATGGACAAGCTTTTGAGCTTGGTGGGCCAAAATTTGCCAAAAAATGGAGCATAACTCAGGTGTTGTGTCACTTTGAGGAAAAAAAAGCATAATTTTGTGATATTTATAGTTTAAATAACAAAAACATGTAATTGTAATATATAACTGTATTTAATAACCCAAAATAATATAGGTAGAATTGTCATCTAGAGTGCACAGAGTGTCTACGCTACACTACAGCAAATGTTTCATCCTCAGCATGCAGTCCTGTGTCATCAAAAATGGCTACATGTGGCAGTGCTGATATGCCTGTCATAGGTTTGCCATCACTGCTCTATTATTATCCTAATTTGACATATAATATTTAGAGATTAATTGATTTGTCTAAGATCACCAAGTTAGTGCCTGAATAAGGTTATGGGAATAATAAGGATATAATAATAAATAATAATCATAATCATAAGGAAGATTCAGGTGTTCTCTACTCAAAGTCAAGCATTTTATCTCATGCAGCATTTAGCTGCTACTACTGTGTGAAATGGGGTAAATTGTTTCCTATCTCTGAGTTTCTGCAACAGTTCATCAGTTCAGTGAAGGGATTGGAATACTTATTGTAAACTCTAATATTTAGAATTATTTTCTAGTGTAGTATGACACTTGGGGAGTTAAGGAAGTCTTCCTCATCAGAAGTCTACAAGGAGAGGCTGAGTGATCAGTTCCCATGGATTTTTAGAGGTGATTCCTATTCATTTATTTGGGTTTAAGACCACTGAAGTCATTTTTTATTATCATTAGCCTTGTAACCTTAGTCAAAGAATTCAAGTATGCCCTTCTTATCTACACAATGGGGACTATTAAAATGATTACAAATAATTTAGATATGTACTAGTCAGGAATTAAGGGGAACTTTAGTAACTGACCCTCATCACATAAACTGATTTTTTAGCTGTGCTTTTAAATAGGTTCCAACACATTTTTGTAATTATTACACACACTCCCAATTACTATTGTTAGTCCCTAACATAGATAACACCTCTCAAATTCATGTGTAAGATTCAATAGCCCTATTAAAGTCATAATGATTATTTAATTACTTCAAGAGGAAAATAAGTTTTTAAAAATTACTGCATTTCTTGACAAAAATTCTATAATAACTTATTAGAAAGATAGTTCTGAGAATTTAGAAAGGAAAATAATTATAAAGTGAGTTATTAACAGTAGAAAAGGTAGCAGTAAGGTTAAGAAAAATCAAGATGGGTGGATAAACCCCAAAGAGGATAAATAGATGAAGGAAGGTTATTCTGAAGATGAGGAAGACATCTTTGTAGACAGTTTGTAGACGGCAGTGAAAAAGTTAAAAGAGATCAAGAAACTGAAAATAAGAAAGAGATAGAAGTGATAATAGAAAGATTCTTCTGGAGAAATAGGAAGGAATGTTATAGTTTGTTTTTTGTAGCTTTGTCTTGAAAAATGTCTTTTCAAATGAGACAGGAATGAATAAGGAAATAGTGATGGAACCCATCTGAATGATATGAAATGTGGAATAGATGATAATACGGAGTTCTGAATGAATTGATTAAGTTAATTTAATTAAATAAGAGGCACAGTCTATGGTACATTTGAAATAGAATGAAAATATTTGGAAGAGGCATTGAGGAGAAAGGGATGATGAATGAATGTTAATGAAAGATACAAAAGAAAACTACTTCCTTGATAAAACAAAGGCCTGATGAGATTAAGAAACATATTTTTAATAGACCCAATAAGCTCAGTAGTGTCAGTTTGTTCACCAAAAAAATGTAGAGGGAAGAGAGAAAAGAAATTGACACGCCTATCATTAGTAGATATGACATGTGTAATAAATTATCAAAGGAGACTGAAAAATCATGATAATTTGGAGAAGCAGAAGAAATTAATATAACAACTCAGAAAGAAATGAGTATACACAAAAGTAAACGTTAGGAATAGGACCAATTGTAGTCCAAAAAACTTATAATAATTACTTATAATAATAGAATGAGCACTTTGTTTGGAGTTGGAGAGCAGAGTTTATATCTTTCTTCATTACTTACTCTAAATGTGATTATGACTTTATTCCTCAAGATCTCACTTTCCTAAACTATTAAATAAAGGGCTTAGATTAGGTGAACAATAAGTGTCTATCTAATTTTAAATATGTTTACTGACGTAATAAATTAACAATAAGATGGACTATTCAGCTGTGTATATCCTTTTATTCAGCAAAACCATTATAAGGTCTGTATTCCAAAAATATCAAATAAAAGGGAAAAGGAACTATTTGTACAAAATATTTGTAATAGCACTTTTTGTGGTACTGAAGAATTGGAAACTGAGGGGATATTCATGAATTGAGCAAAGGCTGAACAAATTGTGGTTTATGTTTGCATTGTAATACTCTTGTGCTATAGAATTGACAAGCAGAAAGTTTTCATAAAAAACGGAAATGACTTCCATGAGTTTTTGTAAAGCGAAGCAAGCAGAACCAGAATAGTCAACACTTTAACAGAAACATTTTACGATGATCAACTATGAATGACTTTAGGTATTCATAGTGTTATAATGACACAAGGCAATTTTGAAGGACTTATGAAGGAAAATATTCATTTTCACAGAAAGAACTGATGGGTTCTGAATTCAGATTGAAGCTTACTTATTCTTTTTTAATATTTATTGTTTTATGTTTTGAGGGGTCTGTTTTTGTTCTCAACCTAAGTAATATGGAAATATGTTTTCCAGGACTACATATGTATAATCTTTATCAAATTGATTGATTTATATAGGAGGATGGAGGGAGAGCTCTTAGAAATCCAAATTAATGTTAATTAATTAAAATTAATGTTAAAATTATTTTTACATATAATTGTAAAAATATTCAAGGGGATCATGAGAAGAAAAATGACATTAATTTGGTCTTCTTTTATCCTCTCTCTTTGTAGAAGAAAAGTGAAGTGCAGTGTGGGACAGTGACTTGCCAAAGGTCCAACTGATGTAACAGATTGAGGATTAAAATCTGAATTTCATGATTATTAGTACAAAGTTCTTGCTACTACACCACACTGTTATTAAGAAGTAGAGTTTAAGAATTGTGATAAAGGTAATTAGTTCTTATATAACATTTGATAGAAACAATTTAACCACCACGTCTATTTTTATTTGATCAAAAAATTACTGGATTTATTAGAGATTTTAGTGAATTGTGAAATTTACATTGAATAAGTGTAAGCTGTTCAGAATTTGTGTTCTTTTTCTCAACTTTGTGAAATATCTGGCCATGATTGAATAATGAATTAGAGGGAAATTCAGAGGTGAAGGAGAGCTCAGCTGCCTGCTAAACTAACCCTTACATAAAAAAAAGATGATCACCCTGTAACATACTTAGTATTTTTTTCAAGTCTCCACATTAAAATATTCACTGATGAGGGAACACACCACCTTCTGATGCAGTTCTTTCTACTTTGGAAAGGTACTAATTATTAAGAAGTTTTCCTTGTCATCATGTCAAAATTTTCCTCTTTTAAAGTCCTACCCTTTACTCCTGATTCTGACTTGTACAGTCAAATAAAAGAAAATTTATTCCCCTTACCCAAATTATTTCTAATACCCAAATCCTCTCCATGCTAAATACCCCTATATCCTTAGATCTATTCTTATATGATATGTAATCAAGGATCTTCATCTTGATAGTCTTTTTTTCTTTATTATAAAGACTTAAATAAAATATTGTGAAGTAAATATCTGCATTTTTGAAATGGAAAGTCATTCCTCAGGCATTCATATGTACTTATAATTTTTAAGCTAAAGAGATACATATTTAACTAGAGAAACAAAATTCATGAATGAATGGATGAATTAGTAAAAAAAAAAAAAAAATTAACCGAGCAGCTAGAGATTCTTTATTCAACCATTAAAAAGTTCTTGCCCTTTGCCTCAGGACATTCTGTTTGGCAATTCTATGGAGGATGACTGTGATAGGAGAGACTAGAGAAAGGAAGGAACTGGAAAACTATTGTAATAATTCATGTCAGAGCTGATAAGTTCATGAATTAAGGTGTTGGCTCTATAAATGGAAAAAAACTAGGATGGATACAAGGAATGATATAAAGTTAAAAATGTATATGTGAGAATTTTAATGCTTTAAAGTTTCTGAAATGCTCTCAGTATTGTATCATGGAAAATGCTCCAGTTGGAAGCCAAGACTCTCCATTTTTTTCTTGGCTCTTACATTTACTACCTATGTAGGTTTTTATCATATCACTTGACCTATCTAGACATTAATTACTCTATATTTCAATTACTCAGTTGTTTAATTACTATAGAATGGGAATATTAGACTAGAGACAATCTAAAATATTTTCTAGCTCTGGATCTACAGTCACTTCTGAGGCTAACAGAAACCCTATTAATTTGAGATACAAGGATAAACATCTCTTCCATTTTGTAAATTGGAGAATGGAGTCTGAAAGAGGGTAATCACTTACTCTTTGTATGTATTGAAAATTGCAATTTCAAGCAGGAATTATTGACTCTCCATAGTCAACCAAGCTCTCCACTAGACCATGCTGGTTATTTCCTATTAAGGATAAATGAAGAAATTTTGGGTTAGATGATATAAAAATTGAAAGAATACGCCACACAATTAAAAGAACAAATATAGAAAGTGTGGGGTTTAGGGAGATTACACTTTTGTCTTACTTAAGCTTCATATCTCTTTTTGTCTTTTAATTGAACTATGAACCATGATTAGGTCACCTCTGTCTTGTGTAATTAGGATCTCCTTCCCAAAACTCTAAATCCCAGCTTCCCATGTTCCCTCTCACATTTCATGATAACATCGGGAGGATATAAGTTTTGTGTAGCTCCACCACTCTCTCTCTCTTTTTATTTCTCCTGATTGAGCTGGAAAAGTGAGCTTTATGTCAGTCAGGAGAAACTACACATGTCTATTAACATTTTGTTAGATAATTAGGTTAGAGCTTCTATTTCTGTTAGGTTTTTTCTTTCTACTTCAAGTGCTTATGAATAATCTTTATAAAATATAATACTTGGAGTTATTGGATATTAATTTAAATATTGTTATCCCTACTTTTGAATGAGGTATATCCATTTATTTTCCAATAACAACTCTCAAACTTCATTACTTTCTCTACCAGAATGTTCCTTCCTCCTCACTACTAGTCTAAGAATATATTTCTCTCATTAGCATTTAAGCATCTTTGGTGCATAGTGTTCCTGTTTTTGTACCTCTAGCATTTTAGTACCTCATATGACACATAGTAAAAACTGACTTAATACATGGTTTTTCATTCATTAATTCATTCTAGAAGCATGGATCCCACCTCAAGTGACACTGATATATTTTCTTTGGTGGCTCTTATTATTTATTTCTGAATTATTCATCACAGGAATGAGTATAGGACCAATCCATTATATAATTGTGTCATAATGTGTTACAATTTCTGGTCACTGATGCTTGAGTCAAAGAGTGCATCACACTTTAGATATATCCCTCAACCAAATATGAAAAATTATATTTATTTGACCTCCATTGTTTAGTGATTGATCAATTTGCTAACTCAGTATCCAATGAGAAAAATAGGAAATCTAACAATACGTCCTCCTAGATCATATTCAGGTAATCACTTATTTGTTGGTGATTCCTTGTCAGTAGTACTACCCATATTCTACTCATCGATATGTTACAGAAAGGAAACTGTGATTAATTAGGAAAATAAGTAGTGAAAGTCATAGTTTGTGGAGAGTATTGCCATAAGGGCATTCTTAGAAGGTACTGAGAAAGAGAATAAATCATCTTAAAAACAAATTTTCTTATCATCATAAGAGATAATATTGTATTTTCTCTCAGAAAGGAAAGGATAAACAGTTCTTGGATAAAAAATAATCTTCTTTCTTGTTCTTGTTCATGTTCTTCTTGTTCTTTTTCT
This sequence comes from Gracilinanus agilis, assembly GCF_016433145.1. Classification (NCBI taxonomy): domain Eukaryota; kingdom Metazoa; phylum Chordata; class Mammalia; order Didelphimorphia; family Didelphidae; genus Gracilinanus; species Gracilinanus agilis. Next base: position 703,500,634 of record NC_058131.1, read on the forward strand.
TGTTGTTCTTGTTGTTATTCTTGTTGTTCTTCTTGTTCTTCTCCTTCTCCTCCTCCTTCTTCTTCTTCTCCTCCTCCTGCTTCTTTCTTTCCTCCTGCTCCTGCTCCTACTACCCACTATAACTCCTAATATGTATATAACACTTTAAAGTCTAAAAAGAATTATTTTATGTTAACTCTTTGGAAAGGAGGTAAAAAATAGTCTGAGTGGCCTTAGGTTTCTATATGCTCATCTTTAGAATTTAGAATGTATCATTCTTAAGTACTCTGATATTCTAATATAATTGACCTGTATTTATCTACCATCTCAGACTCTCAACTGTGCCCTTTCATCATATTAACTGCAGAGAATCCTCCCAATATACAATTGGCATTTCTTATTTTCTCTTAATATCATACAAGTACCAGGAATTCACTTTAATTATCCTCATGTAATTCTTTTTTATCACTGCTCTATATGCCTTATTTTCATGTCATTAAATTTTCTGTCATATTTTCTGTATTTGATATCACCTATTACTCCTGTTATTCAAATTTCATCATTGATTTAAGGTTGTACTCTGCTTATATACATGATTCATGTTTTCATTGCCCACTATGTAACATTTATTTTTCATGCTTCATAACCTATTTTATTCCATGTAGCACTGCCATAAACAATACTAGTAATGTTAGTACTAAAAGTTTTCCTTTCGTTTCTAGATCTTTGGAAGTCATTAAAATATTTGAAAATAGAGACAAGATTTTGAGTTAAAAGAAACATCCAGCTGAACTCTCCATTCGCCTACATATAACTTTAAAATAATAATTCAAATTGAATTTTTAGTAGCATAGCCAATAAAAGTTTAGGATAAGGCATTTTTAGAGCCCAAAACAACTGAGACCTAAAAAAGAGGTCTGTGACACAATCATGGGTGATAGACGATCGCAGAGTACACCAGGAGCACCACCTATAAGCCTTGAAGACTGCACCAATAACCATAGTAACAATATCAGCAATAGCAGTTCTAGGAGCTTTGACAGGTAAAAGATATTAAAGGAATTGGAAAAAAACAATAAGAGATTACAATGGATCCCTGTGAAGCTACTAGACTGGTTTGCTTATTGGCAATATCATTGCCTATTTCCCAGTACCACGGCATAGTTCCACTAGATAGAGGAATGTTTGTAGTCACAAGAAAGTACTGGGCCTACTGAATATTCTAGGTTGGAGAGAGATCAGGGGCTATATAGTTCCTGGTAGTACCTCAATGGTAGAAAGTAAAATGCTACTAATTGCAGTCACAAAGGAGCAGTTGTTCTTCCTATGTAAGGACCAGATCAATGGTCATATCTCTTCCTACATAAAACCTTGTTAGAAAAACTGAAAACTTGCAGAATGCCAGAAATAACTGTGAAACAATAATAAAAGAGGAACATAAGATCATTTACAGTTGAGAAGAAATAGGGGTAAAGGCAACACTTAAATCTCACACTCTTCTAAGTTGGTCCAAAGATGGGAGAATGTGTGTGTGTGTGTGTGTGTGTGTGTGTGTACATATGCATATATGCATATATTAGCACAAATTTAAAATAAAGACTCAAGCAGTCTTTTTTATTCATTTGAAGTAAAAAAAACAGAGAAGGGCCTGATATCCTTTCATATTTTCCTTTGAGGGTTCATATGTTTCCTTTTTGGCATTGTTATCCTCTTCTGGGTTTGTATTTTGGTCTTCCCTGTCACTAAAATAACTTTCTAAGATCAGTTTTTTCTTTGTCTTTTGCTCATTTTTCTGGTTATTTTTCCCCATGATGTTATTTATCTGTTGAGGTTCTTTTCTGTTCCTAGGGTAGAGGGAGCACAGCTCCAAGCTTTCAGAGTGCTCTTGTTCAGTACCTGGAATAAGTCTGACTGCCTTTGTTTCCCAAAATATGTCTCTTATGAGGGTAGGACATTTGGTTTCCTCTGGGGAGGCTTGCAGTTATTTTTCCAGCTATATTCATCAACTCATGTTACCAGTTTCCCCTGTTGTTTTGTGGACTAAACTGGTCCCTGCTTGAGTACTTTCCCATCCTTTCCAAGTGGCTTGTGCTAGACAGGTCCCTTGCTCTGGGCTCTGCTGCCTTAACTTCTCTGTTGCTTCACTACCTCTGATGCTCTGTTACCACATGGGAATGTGTACGTTTCCTGAAGATTCTGACTTTGCTACCCTTGTGGAGTGGCTTAGGCTGAGCTTGTCACCAACCTTGCCCTCTCTGTCTTCTATATTTGTGTCAAGTGACTCTGACTAGACTTGTTTCTATTCTGCAGCTTCATTGCATCTGGTGAAATTATCAGTGTGTTGGACTGGTCCGAGTTCTTCCAGTTCCCAGAGATTCTGTGCTGCCTGGGAGAATCTCTGTTCTTAATCCAATGAGATGTTCTTCCTGCTTTCCTTTGTTTTGAGATGATATATTTTATCTTTTTTTTGTGTATGTGTGGAGGTATCAGGAGAATAGAGCATTCCCTACCCTAACAGTTTAGCTCCCAGCATACAACTCTCAAAAGGTCTAATTAAAAGAGATAATCAGAGAAACTACATTTTGCTAAAAGATATCAGAATGAAGTAGCATCAATACTAAATATATAAGTACCAAATAGCAGATCATCTAAATTGTTTTTTTATTTTTTCAGTTACATGTAGAAATAATATTTGACAAGGGTTTTGTGATATGTTAGGATTCTGATTTTCACCCCCATCCCTTTACTCCTCTGAGGTGGAAAATAATTTGATATAGGTCATAACAAGACTTTTCATACAATACATATTTTTATAGGATTTGTGTCTTGAAAAAAGACATGTCATGTATGTATGTATGTATGAAAAAGAACAACCTTGAAAGAAATAAAGTGGAAAATGACATACTTTGATCTGCAATCAGAGTCCAACAGTTCCTTCTTTGGCTGTGGATAATATTTTTCATCATATGTACCTTTTGAATTTCTCAGGAACTTGCTTTGCTACAAATGGTTTAGTCCTTCATAGATGATCATTATTATATCATTATATGATATTTCTGTTACTGTATAGAATTTTCTTCTCTTTCTGCTTATTTCACTTTGCATCAGTCCATACACATTTTTTCTAGATTTTTCTGCTTGTCATTTCTTATAGAGCAACTGTATTTCATTACAACAATATGCCACAATTTGTTCAGATATTCCTCAATTAATGGCCAGCCACCCAGATTCCCAAATTTTTTCTACTACAAAAAGAGCTGTTAAAATATTTTAGTATAGGTATGTCCTTTTCTGTTATCTATGATTTCTTTGTAATGCAGACCAAGTAGTGGTAATGCATAGTTAATGGCCCTTTGAACATGGTTCCATTTTGCCCTCTGAAATGGTATCTAAATTAAAATAAGTTCTAGAAGCAAAAAGTATAAAGCTATATATGTGGGGGACCTCAATTTGCCTTTCTTAAGAACTAGATAAATTTTACCATAAAATGAATTTAAGAGAATTAAGGAGATAAATAGAATATCAGAAAAATTAGATAAGATAGACCTCTGGAGAAAATTGAATGGGAATAGAAAAAAACAGACTATTTCCTTAGCTATAAAAAAAAACCTTTCACAATTGACCCTTTATTAGAGCATAAAACTTTAAAATAAACTCAGAATAGTGGAAATATAAAAGGAACCTTTTCCTAGACAACAATGAAATAAGTTACATTCAATAAAGAGCCATTTAAAAAAGTTATGGGAAACAAATTATTCTAATCCTAAAACACGTGTGGGTCAAAGAACAAACCATATAATCAATAATTGCATTAAAGAGAATGACAATAATAGGAAAATATGCCATACCATGGGGGATGCAGTCAAAGCTGTACTTACAGGAAAATGTTATGTCTTTAAATGTCTATATCAGAAAGAGAGAAAGAGCAAATTAATAAATATGGCATTTATCTAAAAACTGGAAAAAATAAATATCTAATTAAAGAACAAAAACTCCTAAAAATCAAAGGAGAAATTAATAAAATTTAAAGTTAAAAATGTTAAAATAATAAGTAAAACCATAAAAATAAGATGCTGGGAGACTCTTCTGAATAAAGATGTGACTTTTTATTAATGAGTAAGATTTTATGAGTAAATAAGGAATTGAAAGGGTAAGAAGTTATAAAATGTTTAATTTAGGTTACATTAAATTAAAAAGCTTCTACACAAAAAATCTATATGTTCAAAATTAGTAGGCAATCTGGAAAATGAGGAGTGAATTAAAGCAAGATTTCTTTGATAAAGGTCTCATTTCTCAAATATAAAAATAACTGAGTCAAATTTATTTAAAAATTAATTCCTCAATAAGTAAATGGCCAAATGATTTGAATAGGCTGTTTTTAGAAAAAGAAATCAAAGCTACCAATAATCAGAAAATTAAATTTAAAACAATTTTGGGTTACCACCTTTCACTATTAGATCAACCAACATTACATGAATCAGAAATAACAAATTGTGCAGAAAAGAATAGAGACACTAACCTACTCCTGGTGGAATTTTTAAATGGTCAAACTATTCAGGAGAAAATTTTAAACAAAGCCCAAAGGGCCATAAAATCATGGCTATGCTTTGACCTAGAAACATTACTGGTATTAGTATTATAAAGAGTATACAAAGAGATTGGAAAAGAGGGAGAAAGAACTATTTGCACAAAAATATCTATAGCAGCACTTTTTTTGTGGGAGCAAAGCATTGGAAATTGAGGAAATAGCCATTAAATAGGGAATGATTGAATAATTTGTGGTATATTTTTATTAGAAAAAGTGAGAAGAATGCATTCAGAAAAACCTGAAAATACTTATAACTGATGCAAAATAAAATGAGAACCAGGAATTATTTTAATAATGATCAACTGTGAGTGACTTAGTTATTCTTGATACTAGAAATTGATCCAAGGCAATTTGGAAGTACTCATGATGAAAAATGTTATTCACCTATAAAAAGAAAACAGATGAACTCTCAATGAATATTGAATCTTTTTTTCTGCAACATGGACATGATGGACATATTCTGCATGACATCATATTTATAATGGGTATCACATTGCTTTTATTTCTCAATAGTTTCTGGAAGAGATCAAGGGAAATGTCGAATTTGGAACTCAAAATTTTGAAAATTAAAGCTATAAAATATTGAAAATATTCTTAAGGCAATTCAACCAACTGTCATCTAACATTATTATATATTTTCTGTGGAGAAAATTATGTATGTAGATGTTAATATCTATGTATATGTGTAATCTACGTATTACACATGCTCATGTGTATATTAACATATATGCATTTATTTTCTCATAATCACATAGTAATTTAAGATGGAGTTGTGTTTAATTAGCAATTTGAAGTGGACCTTTTATCCAGATTTTCTTGTTCCCAAGTTTGACTGCATACTATACCATGACTGCCTCACAATTATAATATAAAAAATAATCAATAATGATTTTAGCCAGTTTAATTACAATAAACATTATTTAGCCCATGTATATTGGCATGGAATGTTCTAGCTGCTGAGGATATAAGGGCAAACATAAAACAATCCTTGTTATTAAGGATTCTAGTTCAGATAAAGAAAAATGTGTACAAATAAGCCGAAAGCAGATTAAGACTAAGCAATACCTGGTCCAAAAGTTCTCTGTCATCTCAGAGTATGGAATAGCTAAGGAAAGAACATATGAAAGAATGAGAAGTGGGATTTTAAAGAGAGGCAGAATTGAGGAGGAAATTCATTGAAAGAATAGCAGCCAGTTTGTGTGAAGGGACATTGTCAGTAGACTGAAATATGGGCAATAAGAAATAGAACCAAATAGAGGTAACATAGACCTGCCATTATGGATCTTCTCTTTTTAAGGAGTCTGGCCCATCTGATAGTGTCATGAAGTTTTTGGAAACTTCTGGAACTGTCATAGAAATAGAAGGACAAAGTTTATTTCAATGTAATTCTTATCATCATTGCCTTTTACTAACAGCAGAAAGCTCTACAATGGGAATTTGGCAGAGTTCCTTAGCAAGTCTTCCCTCAGAAAAATCGTGGACAGTATACATCCAGCAAACCCCAGTTAGCCCACTCTGCCTACAGCCTATTCCTAATACAATGCTCATGCCAGCACAGTAATGAAGTCTCATGATGATCCAGTATTTGGGATCTTTTATCCAGCACCTCCAGGCCTGCTGAGCAGTGAGCTTTATCCAGCTTAATTATGCTGATACTTGACAAGAAACTTCAAAACCTCTAGCAGCCTCTCCTTCAGATATATCTATATATCAGTGAATACTCTCTCTCTCTCCACCTCTCAAGCATGCTGCTGATGAAGTCAAGAGGACACAGCTCATCCATTTATACACACTTTCCAAAAAGTCCACTGAGAATAGGCAAAACATAGTCAGATGTCTTGGTGTGGTTGTCAGAATGGAGCCAGTCTCAGCAATCCCAAGAAAAGAGAGAATGGCAAGAGTATATCTGATGTAGATTTTGAAAAATCATACCCACATCTTAAAATGGAAGACACTCTTATTTATTGACTTCTTTCTTTTCCTTCTTTCCTCCTTTTTTGTTTGTTGTATTTTTCCTGATTATATATATAAGCATTCAAACATTTATTTTCTGACATTTTGGGATCCCAATTCTCTCCATCCCCTTTTGCCCTTCCTTGAGGTGCCAAACAATAAGCAATGTTATACATGTGCTTTATGTAATACATATTTCCACATTGCTCATGTTGTAAAATAAGACATATTTCACATTCAAGAAAAAGAAAATTCACAAAGAAAATCAAGTGAAAATTTATGTTTCAATCTCCATTCTGACTCCACCAGTTCAAATTATGATAGTGAATAATCTTTTTCATCTTGGGTCTCAGGGTCGTCTTCTATCTCTGCATTGTTGATAAGTCAAAACATTCATAATCTATCTTTGTACATTATTACTGCAAATGCAAACGATAGTCTACTGATTCTTCTCAATTCACTTTGTATTACTCCATATATGTCTTTCCAGTTTTTCCATTGTCTTTTTTTTTCTGATCATCCTGTTCATTGTTTCTTATGGTACAATAGTAATCCATTGCAATCATATACCACAGCTTGTTCAGCTATTTCCCAATTGATGGGCACTCTCCTCAATTTCTAATACTTTACCACCACAAAAAGAACTGCTATGAATATTTTTGTACCAGTAGGGCCTTTCCCCCTTTGATTCTCTGAGAGATACATACCTGGTAGCAGTAGCTTCATGGCCTTTTGTGGCTATGAATTACTCTGCAGAATGTTTGTATTAGTTCAGAGCTCCACCAAGAGTGTATTAGAGTTCTAGTTTTCCCATATCCCCTATAGCACTTATCATTTTCTTGTTTTTGTCATAATTCTTTCACTTGAGCATTCATGATAAGTCTAATTAGGTAATAACTATAGGAATTTCTTTATAAATAAGACAATCAAGTCTGAGAGATTGTGAGTTTCCCAAAATCATATTAAAAAAAACAAACATGAGAGGTGAGATTTGAAGTAATAATTTCTGTATTCGGGTTCCAGTACATTCTTCTCCATTCCACTACCTAACATGAAAAGAGATCTCTAAACAATCTGCCAATTGGTATTATTTTTCTGCTGCCCATGCATCTGCAAAGAATTTACTCTTGAAAAGGAATGATATTGTAGCTACCTTGCCCAATCATGCACAAACTCTATTTATGTAAAAAGAAGGAAGTGAGTTGTTTTTTATTATTTTTAAACATTAATATTCATTTTTAACATGGTTACATGATTCATGCTCATACTTTCCCCTTCACCCCCCGCAAACCCCCTACCCATGGCCAATGCACGGAAGTGAGTTTTAACAGTGATGACTGATCTTTCAGATGCATTATGATTGCCCCTCCAAATGTACCTCCCTCTATGGCCAGGTCAGCTTTTGAATTATATGGCAATGCAAAAAAGTATAAACTTCTACTTAATGAAACCATATATTTAAAGTTTGCTGTGACCTTAGAAGTCATTGAATCTAACAACCTATTCTTCCCAATTTGAAAGGAGAAGCAAAGAGAGATTAAATGTTTTCATCTGAGGTCACAAAGCTGTTAAATATCTGAGATGTTTGTTTTTCCTTTTTTTATCTAACATTTAAGTTTTCACCAAGTCTACTTATTAAAAATCCAACAGCAAATTTGTTTTTGTTTTAACAATCAATAAAACAGCTAGTACTCAAAAAACAATTCCTATTTCACAGAAAACAAACATAGTCTGTGGGAGTGGGAAAGTACCTTAGAGGTGATCTAGTCCTTAGATCAGAAAGCAATGTGAAACAGTCACTATAGAAATAGGCTTGAAATCATTCAGGCCTAAATTAAAATCTGGTGTTAATAACTTAATAGCTTATTGACTGAGCAAGTAATTTACCTCCTATTTGCTTCCTTCCTCCTTTGTAAAACAGGGTAGATAATAACACTAATGTGTTAGAGTTATTTTAAGGGACAAATAAGATAATACTTTAAGGCATATAACATAGTACCTGCACATAATATGTGGTATACAATCATCATTATCATTTTATTGTTATTTTAATTCTAACTGATACTCAGAAAAAATCTCTCCTATAAAATATACTCTATAAGTAATTATTCACCCTTTGTTTGCAGACTTTAATTTAGGGTCAGTCACCACCTTGAGTGGCAAACCATTTCACTTTGGGGAAGAATAATTTGAACTGTTAAGGGGAATGCTACTACTAGTTCAATTTCAGGTATTTTATTCTTCTCATATAATAGTATTCAATGAACTGTAACCATATAGAAAGATGAGGAGAATATTGGTGCTGAATATAGGACTTTTTCCCTCCATTATAGAATGGCTAAAATGAAAACAAAACCTTGGTATATCAATGTAATAAAATGTTATTGGCTATTAAAGCATTTTTTAAACCAAAAATTTGGAGAAAATGAGAAAATTTGCATTAAGTAATAGCAAGAGGCATGAGACCTGTAATAATTAGGATACAGACAGCTTCTAGATTAGTAAATTCCCTCTGTCAATACAGGCTGGGAACCTTTTCTGAAACTTTTTGTCTTAAAGAGTTGCCCAGGTTAACAGACTTGTCCAACAATACATTTAGCATATGCCAGATATGATGTGAAATTTGAGGAAGATTGTTTTATAATATACCATGTTTCCTCTCTATGAAATGATATAGAATAAACAAAAGGAAAACAGTATACATACTAATGATAACATAAATAAAAGTTATTATTAAAGGTTCTAGGTTAAGATGGCAGCAGAGTAAACAGCAGCTGCTTAATCTCTCCTAACTGAAGCATATAGGACTCCTCTAGGGGACATAAAAACAAATCCAGACGAATGAAGGGACCCCACAACAGGGCGCAGCATGAAGGTATGTGGAATCAGGGCATTTCCACACAATAAAGGGGTGAAACAACTCTCACTAAAATGCGAGCTGAGCAACCCCTCCCCCACCCCCACACCACCTACAGTCCCAAGGCCAGCTCACAAGAGTTAAAGCAGGTTTGGGGCACCCATTAAGTACCTATATTATCCATTGGGATATAAAACTATCTAACCCTACGGAGAAAGTCAGAAGGGATATACCAAGGGGAGCAGGGGAGTGGGGAGGTCAAAAAAAAGAGGGGAGAAAAAGGGGGAGGGAATTCATTAGGCCTTAAAAATAAAAGGAGGGGAATAATAAGGGAGGGGGTAGGAGGGGAAGTTAATGAAGGGAGGGGATAAGGGTTACCATATTAAAGGAAACCACTGGTTTAAAAGGAAATAGTGTAAGAAGAAGGAGTAGAACTAGGGGAGGATACAAAAATGTCAGCGAATTTACAACTGATAATTTTAACTCTGAATGTTACTGGGATGAACTCACTCATAAAACGGAAGCAAAGAGCAGAATGGATTAGAAACCAAAATCCTACCATATGTGGTCTATAAGAAACACATATGAGGTGGATAGACATACACAATTTTAAGGTTAAGGGCTTTAGCAAAATCTTTTGGGCATCAAATGAGAAAAAGAAGGCAGGAGTGGCTATTATGATTTCAGACAAAGCCAAAGTATAAATAGATATGATTAAAAAAGACAGGGAAGGTCATTAAATCCTGATAAAAGGCAGTATAGACAATGAGGAAATAACAGTGCTCAATATGTATTAACCAAGTGGCATAGCAAGCAGATTCATAAAGGAGAAACTGGAAGATCTCAAGAAGGAAATAGATAGTAAAACTTTAATAGTGGGAGATCTAAATATTCCTCTTTCAGATCTAGATAAATCAAACCAAAAAATAAATAAGAAAGAGGTAAGAGAGATGAACCGGAAACGGAAACCCGTTGGACTACGGGAAATGTAGTTTGATAATTTCACCGAGTCCATAGAAAATACATATATATATATACTTTCCCAAATTTCACTTTTACACATGTGAACTGGAAAGACCTCCAGGAACTGATGCAGAGAGAAAGAAGCAGAGCCAGAAGAACATTGTACACAGAGATTGATATACTATGGTAAAATCTAATGTAATGGACTTCTGTACCAGCAGCAATGCAATGACACAGGACAGTTCTGAGGGATTTATGGCAAAGAACGCTATCGACATTCAGAGGAAGGACTGCAGGAGAGAAAATATATAAGAAAAAGAACTGTTTGAATGCATGGTTTGAGGTGGACATGTAGGTGGACATGAGGTTGATGTAGACTCAAAACTTCCACACCAATGCAACTAACAACAATTTGGAAATAGGCCTTTATCAATGACGCATGTTAAAACTAGTAGAATTGTGCATCAGCCATGGGTGGGGGAACTGCAGGGGGTGAAGGCGAAAGTAGGAGCATGAATCATGTAACCATGTTAAAAATGAATATTAATAAATGTTTAAAAATTATTATTAAATGTAAATTCTCACCTTAGTAATGTGGAAAAATAACATTGATACTCAAAAACTATTACTTAACTATATCTACCCTTTATGGCAGAGAGGTCAGCAAATTCTAGGAGAAACTGGTGTAGATGTTGTGAGACATGGTCATTGAAATAGATTTTCTCTTTTAGATATTTTTCTTTGTTACAATGCAGAGTTTCATATGGAAAGTGATTTAAAAAATCTATTATAGAAAAGTGGAGTCAATGATGCTTTTTTTTTTTCAAAAAGAAAAGATGATATATAGACAGAGAGGCAGAGAGAGACAGAGACAGAGAAAGACAGAGAGACAGAAAGACAGATAGATAAAGAGATGATAGATGGCTCTTTATCTATCTGTCTTTCTATATAGATGTAGATATTTAGATATAGATATGTAGAAGTAGATATTTAAAATCTAGTCCATTCTGATATTCTGCTTTTATTGAAGTCTGAGATATTTCATTGTCCATGAATCCCGCTTTTACTAAGAAGAAAAATTCACTTAAGGTCAAATATTTTGATATATACACCCAACTTCGTCTTATAGAATGGTCAATAGACATTATAAATCCATTTTCTTTATCCACCTCCCCAAGGTACAAACTCTTTTTATATGATTATTACTGAAAAAGCTCTAGTTTTTCAAGGCTCAATTCAATTAGGGTCCACCCAGTGTACTTCATTTCTCATTTCTGTTCTTTTGTTCTTACTATTCCCCATGTCTAGAATTCTCTCCTTCCTCAACTCCACCATTAAGTGTTTATATTCTTCTCCTGTTACTCAGTTAAAGTTTTACATTTTGAAGAACTGTCTGATTCCTTTTTGTTGATGGCACCTTACTCTCAGAGATTAACTTCACTCTACTTTATATGCACATACTTCTTTATATGTTGACTTAATTAGAATGTGAGCACCTCAAAGGAAGGGATTTTTTTGTTCTTTGTATTCAAGCATTCAGTAAAGTATCTGGCATAGATTAACTGCTTAATCATTTCTGAATGATGCATTTATTGAAAGAGAATCTGAAGGAATTTACCATTTCAGTGACATTCATTTCCACTCAGAATCTGTCAAAAAAAAAGCTATCCTCTGTAACACCCAATTACTATGACACAATTATTAAACAAATAATATTTGGAGACAACTTTTAAATTGGTATAAATTCAGGATCCAAACAGTTTTTAACGTATATGTTTTCATTCTTGTCATTTCACTATGATTCTCAAAAATAAAAGCAATGGAAAAAATATCAAACTAATAATAACAACTTGGTTTCCTATGATGGTTCTTATCTTCTTATATCATGAATATACAGTGATTTTTAAGATAAAAAAGTGATCTTTCTTTGGAATTTAAATATGTTTATTGTATTGCAAAAGCATTCTGAATGGCCTGTTGTAATCTCTTGATATTGAATATGAATTTTCTCTATTGTGTTATCTAAAAATACCCAATCCATTTAGATGAAACAAACTGTATGCCACTCTTTTTCTCATCTCTATGTAATCCTGGGAAAAAGTTCGATAGTACTATCCCACTCCTAGACAGTATGAAATAAAGGTAAAGAAAATTTTCAGAAACTCATACTTTTAAAGTGAAATAATATACCAAAATTCAGAATTGTAATGGTGACTTCCATTTGCATATGAATTCATAATTGACAAACCACACATACACATGCATTTTTGACTTGATGTTTGTATGTTTATGTATAATGATCCACTAGTGTCTGACCATTATCTAGGTAGATAGAAAGATGATAGATAGATAAATAGATAGATAGGTAGATATTATAAATGATAGCATCATTCTCTTATATTTAGGTCTATCCTGTTATAATACTGGCTCAGAAAAATCATTTTACTGTGAGTTTCACCACATCTTCTGTAATTACAGTCATCCATTGATTCCCAAAATAAAGAAAAGTGATATGTCAGAGGCATGATTTCATCAAAGATCTTCATGACCCATATTATTTATATATCTGTATTTCTATCACACTGATTTTTTTAACATTCTTTTTAGTTTGAGTTCCTAATTTTTCCTTTCTTGCCAGACGTTCCTCACCTTTATGAAGGCAAGCTATATATAACATTTTATACGGATGAAATCATTCAAAATATATTTCTATATTACTTGTGTTGCAAAAAAGCTATAAAACAGTGAAAACATTGTCTTCAATCTGCTAAGAGTTCATCACTTCTCAGAATATGGATACAATATCTCATATGTCCCTTAGAATTGTTATGAATTATTATATTGTTCAGCATAGCTAAGTCTCACAATTGATCATCATTGCCATGACACTCTATTATTATATACAATGTACTCCTGGTTCTTCTCATTTCATATTTATCAAGTCATATAAGTTTTCATGTTTTTTTAATCATTCTGATCATTGTTTCTTTTTTTTAATACTTTTTTTTAAACCCTTAACTTCTGTGTACTGGCTCATAGGTGGAAGAGGGTTAAGGGTGGGCAATGGGAGTCAAGTGACTTGCCCAAGGTCACACAGCTGGCAAGTGTCTGAGGCCAGATTTGAACCTAGGCCCTCTTGTCTCTAGGCCTGACTCTCAATCCACTGAGCTGCCTAACTGCCCTGTGATCATTGTTTCTGAAAGCTCAATGATATCCTTTCACAATAATTTATCACAACTATTTCAATTATTCCCAAATTTTTAAGCATTACCTCAACTTTTAATTCTTTGCCACCACAAATAGGAGCTGGTATAAATAAAAGTTTTACATATAGATATTTTAGTTTTCTTATTTTTTTTACATATCATCCCAAACAGTATAATACTCCTACTTCTACCCATATATGTTTCTTCTATCAATTATGATAATAAAACAAGTTTTAAGAATTACAGATATCATTTTTCCATATAGGAGTATTATCAACTTGATCTTATTGAAGCCTTCACATTTTTTTCTCTTTCTTCTTTACCTTTTTGTATGGTTCTCTTGAATTTTGTATTTGGAGATCAAAATTTCCATTTAATTCTGGTCTTTTCTTTAGGAATGCTTGGAACTCTTTTATTTTATTAAATTCCAATACTTTCCCCTGAAAGTATATAGTCAGTTTTGATGGGTAGGTGATTCTTGATTGTAGACCCAGTTCTCTTGCCTTCCTGAATTTTATTTTCCAAGCTTTGTGGTCCTTTAGTGTGGAAGCTGCCAGATCCTGCATAATCCTGATAAGGGGTCCTTGATATCTTAATTATTTCTTTCTCTCCACTTGTAGTATTTTTTTCCTTTGCCTGGAAGCTACTGAATTTGGATGAAACATTCCTGGGATTTGCCTTTTGGGGATTTAATGTAGGGGGTGCTCTGTGAATTCTTTCAAAGTCTAGTTTCCCTTCTTATTCAAGAATATCAGAACAGTTTTCTTGTATGTGTTGCCTAGGCAATGTTTTTTTTTTTTTTTTCTGTTCCAAGCTTTTAGGGAGTCCAATAATTCTCAAACTGTCTCTGCTAGATCTGTTTTCCAGGTCAGTGTATTTTCAGTGATATATTTCATGTTTCCTTCTATCTTTTCTTTCTTTTGATTTTGCTTTATTATTTCTTGCTATCCCTTGAGATCATTAGCTTCTACTTGCCCAATTCCAATCTTTAAAGATTGATTCTCAGCTATGACCTTTTCATTTTCCTTTTTGATTTGGTCCACCTTGTTTTTCATGGGCTCCAGCAGGTCAATTCCGTTTTCCAATTTGCTTGCTATTTAATTTGATCTCTGTGCCTCTTTTTCCATTTGGGAAATTTTGTCTTTTAAATTACTTTCTTTTTGTATTACTTTCATTTTTCCCACTTTTCTTCCCATTTCCTTCTATCTTTCTTACTTGGTTTTTAAACTCCTTTTTGAGTTCCTTCAAAGCTTGTGACCAATTTCCATTTTTGAGAGGAGTTTGCATGTGCTTGTTTGTTTCTCACTCTCTTCTGTTGCTTCTGTAGTTTGCTCTTTTTTCTCCACTGAAATTTTTTGTTTGTTTCTTTACTCTGTTTCCCTCTGGAGGATTGGGATTTCTGAATTTTGGTGGTCATTGCTATCTTGGATTCTGTCTCACAGGGCTATGACTTGGGATTATCTTTTCTTCCTTGTCAGAGGCCTGAATGAGAGCAGGTAGATCTGTAGTGTTTTTTCTGTAGTGTGATGCGTAAATTCTTTTAATTCACATTTTACTCTCTGATTATATAATATTGGGGCAGTTTTATTTAATAATATCTTGAAAGATGATATCTTTTTTTTAAATCATGGCTTTAAGATAATGTTTCAATTATCTCCACTTATATATTTACTAGTCAAACTTTTTTCCAATGAAATATTTCATATTTTCTTCCTTTTCTTTCCATTCTTTATATTAAAATAAAATTATTGATGTCTAATATTTCCCCTTGCCCAGTAGCTTTTTTTAAGTAGAAATATTTTTAATTTTATTTATCTTTTTAATTACTACTAAAACATTTAATTAAACAAATGCATAAAAATATTATATGCAAAACTTCAAACTCCAGATTTTTTACATTTTGTTTAAAATATGTGAATTATATATGTATGTTAATATAAATGTTCCTTTCTTTTGAGTTCTCCTTGAATTTTTTTACTTGGATACTTTTTTCTCTTGATTTTATGGCTGCTAATTTTTTAATGTAATCATAGCATACATTATGCTTATTCCTTATCTTCTTTTATCTCTTCATATATTTCCCTTATAGTCTTCATAGTTCTAATATTTTTCCTTTCTAACATAATATAAACATTGAATTTCAATTTCACACCCTATTCAGTCATTTCTCTTAGTTATTCCATTCATGTTATTTCCCATTGTTTTATCATTACAAGCAAAGCTCCCATGAATATTTTCATGCCACATAGATTTTTTTACCCTTATAATAATGACCCTGAGGGCTAGACCTATTAATGAGATCTCTGGATCAATAAACATGAATAGCTGTATAGTTCTTATTATATATCTCTATCTTGTTTTCTAAAAAAAATCACAGCTGCTCTACCAATGTAATATTAACTCTGTTTTTCCATGTTCCCATAAGCATTTAATTTTATCCCTTTAACCCATCTCACTCTCAGTCAACATATATTGCCAAGAACATATTTTGCTACATTGGTTCTTAGAATCAAATTCCAACACCATAGTATTTCCAAAACCAAATCTTTCCAGCCTGGTCATAGCCATTTGAATTACATATACAGTTTGATGTTAATATAAGATTTCTGCAGGGGGATTAGGAGGATGAGAAAGTGTCATACCCTACTTTGCCATTTTCCCACAATTGAGAACCCAATCCAAATTTTGAAAGAATTATGTCTTTAGTAAACCTTTTTAAATTCTTTTTTCCCTAGCTGATCAATTCTTCTTTTTAAAAAGTTCTTGTCTGTCAATTTTTGTGCTTTTCTTTTTGCTCTTTGACCAATTCCAATTTTAGAGTTGTTCTTTTTCCAAGTCACGGACTTTCTTTTCACAATTTTCTTGAACCATTCATTCCTTTTCATGTTTTTTTTCCTTTACCACTTTTATTTGTTTTTTAAATATTTTCTGATGTCTTTTAGGAATTATCTTTTGTTCTTATATCAACTTTTCATTTTTCTTTGAGATTTTGCATGTAGATGCTTTAATATCATTGTCTTCTTCTGAGTTTATGTCTTGATATTCCCTGTAACCATAGTCACTTTCAATGTTCAGGTTCTTGCTTTTTTTTTATCATTTTTCTAATCTATTTCTTCACTCTTAGCTTTATCTTAAACTTGGCCTCTGTTATAAAGGTAAACAAGGCTCTGTCTCAAGTTTGAAATTTTTTTATATTTTTTCAGAGCTGGATCTGGGGATCTGTATGTTTTTGTTTTTCCTCAGCATTTTTCTAAGAAGTGAAGGAGTCACTGCTCTCCTGGCCTATACTCTTGTCTGTGAGCTACAAATAAACTTTTTTGCTTCTCCTCTGTGGTCACAAGTGCCATTCACTCTTTCTGTCATTAAAAATATGTTTTGGGTTCCAGGCTTCTTACTCCAACAAGAGCTACTATGCTAGTGTTTCTCTTTTTCCTGAGAATGCAATCCAGATCCATGTATGGATAATGCAAATAGATCCTTCAATCAGTGTCAGCAAAGTGTCCTCCATAGTTGTATTCTGACCAGTGTAACAATCAAGGGAGCCAGTAACCAATGTTTCAAAGAAGGGAGATGTAGAAAGAATCTATGTAGTGAGTCTCTCTTCCAGCTCTCCCCTGGGGCCAAATACACACCAGGAGATTTTAAAGGGATGTCACCCTGAAACTAGGTTACCTGGATGATCATGCTGCCCCACAGGAGTTGGGGGCAAGTCTTCCTTATAAGACTTGGGTTGTGGTAACCCAACATTCTGAATAAGGATAGGATTCACACAAACCTCCCCCAAATCAGTTAAATTCACAGCAGGTGGTCTGGCTTCAAGATGGAAGCAGCCAGACCAAGCTATGGTTCCCCTCTCCCTCTTTGTCTCTTAGGAACTCTGGAATGCTATCTAATGAATGGCTTTTATTATTCATGAATCAGGGATTAGGGAAAGGGGTGAAGGGCAGAGGGATATTGGGGTGCCATCTTCTTCCTCTGTTTCTATTTCTATTTCCTATTTCTATCATTTTCTATAATTGTAAGTTAGACCAGAAAGGGTCTTTCAGCAAGGTTGGGTAATGGTGAAAGAGACAAAGAAATTGCTCCCAAAATGGAGTCCAAAAACTTAGCAAATGCTATGGTTAAAGTCTTGATGGGTAAGATGCCATGGAATGGCTTCTATCAGGGAATCAAGGTTTCAGTTTCCACTAGAAGATCCTCAGGAAGCCCTCAGGACTGGATCTGAGCTGGGAGGTCCTCCTACACTCTCCTCCTAGTCCTCCACCAGAAGCTCCCTCCTCTCTTTCTTCCTTGGATAAACTTTCCTAGAATTTTCTCTGATCTCAACTTTCAGCAACTGTTAGCAACTGCTTTCTCTGGCTCTTTTTGTTCCATCCCCCTTGCACAAATCCTATCCTTACAGTATCCCAGTTTTGTGTGGTGGGACTTTCACTTAATTCATGCATCACTATTTTCTGTTACTAGCTCATGTTCCCCCTCCCTCCAAAAAAAATAATTCCTTATCTTGTCTTATCACTATACTAATTATCTATATATTCCTATTCTAAAATGGATTTTGGAGAGGTTGATAGGGGATGAGGGTTGCAACTTATATAACAATATTTACAGGGTGTAAAACATATTTGTAACAAGAAAATTTTTCCATTGAACACAATGTCTAAGTTTACAGGGCAACAATTTTTTTTATCCTTAAAATGTTCTAAGTTATTATTTAACCCATCTATGATTTTAACAGAATTTTAACTCATTTTTACTTTTAATATATGTCTATTAATTAGTGCAATACAACTATCTTATTCCTAGCTGTTATCAAATTATATTTAAACTACCTATTATTTAATGCAATGTTAGTTTTTATATTGAGAATCTATTTTAGTATGTTAGTATTCTTAGTTATCTATCCAACAGCACTTATATATTTTATTCTTATACTTTTCCTGCACTAGCTTGCTAATTTTTTTTTAAATTCCCTACCCCTTTCTGCACTTTCCCTATGTCTAATGCCCAAATCATCTGCTAAATTGTTAGTATACTGCAGTATCTACATGGTTAGGGACTATTATTTACAATTATAATCTACTTTTCCAACCTATGTTACATGTATATATAAAATTTGCATTGTTTATGCTATTATACATTTGTACAAGCATTAGTTTTGCATATCAATGTTAACCAGACAAGAAAATCTCTTGATCTTCTTATGTGGTTAAAACTTTATGGAACTTTCAACTACTTATATTATAGACATATATACATTTTGTATTTACATAATCTTCAGACACTTATTTACATGAGGTCTAGACTAGATATCAGTTTTGTTTTATATTTTATGCTCTCTTTATGTACTATGCATGCAAAATACTCACCCTTGTTTTCAAAGTTGTCAATTTTCTTCAAGTTGTCTGTAGATTTCTCTTGTATCTCGATGCTATGTACTGTGGTTGCATTTTCCTAAAGTGTGAGGTTAATTTGTGTGTGTTTTTTTGTGTTGTATGTGCTATTCCTGCACCATAGTCTTACATAAACCATTTCCTTCTGTCCTGTTCTTTGGACAATTGTCCATTTTTGTAAAGTTCAAAGTTCAAAAGTTTTTTCACAATGTCTTTTCAAGTACTTTTTTCTTGCATATTTCTTCTTGGTGATTTTCCCAATTTCCTTTTCTTCTCTTGATTCTTTTCCCCTTCTTTGTTTCTCTGTCACATGTTGGCTGATGTTGTAAATGTTGTTGGATGGGCTCTCTGATCCTGATACAGGAACAGTGTGGATTGTGATGCTTTGTCAGTGATATTAAACAATTATTTATGTGTCTATGTTATATGCACTTTCAGATCTTTTGCAAAGATTTTTAATTTCAATTCTCAGTCCTCAGCACTTTCTGTAACTTTTTCTGGGTATTCTGCATTTGTATGTTTCTTTTCAGGTTTCATGTGGGTCACATGGAACCACAAATCTTTTCCTTCTACTTTTATACTTGTAGGGGTAGTGAGCAAAATTTGATAGAGTCTTAACAATTTGGGGATCTGTTACTGATTTTCTTGTGAGTTTCTTATGTTCACTATGTCTCCTGGTTTTAAATTATTCACGTCATAATCAAGGGGAACTCTGTTGAATGAAATCGAGTTCATGGAGTTCTGTGAGTCTTTTTTGCAGGGCCTGGATATATTTATGCAGTTCAAAATCTTTGCCCAGCATTGAGACATATAGGGTTTTGTGTGCTCTCCCTTGCCAAAAAGGCTGGCCATATAACATTTCAAATGGGGAAAGATGTAAGTCCCTACTAGGTTTGCTTCTCAGATACCATAACACTATTGACAAAGCATCTTTCCATTTTAGATGAGTTTCTTTTATAGACTTGACCAAAAAGTATCTTTATTGTAAGTTGCTTTGCACTTTCTTTAATATCATTGCCTGTCTGTGTGTGAAACTGCTCAGAACACCCATTTAAGCTTATCTCTTGAACTGTTGCATTTGGATTTGTCATCAGTTGATCTTTTTGTGTACATTCTATATTTATGCTATGACCTTGTATATCTGGAACATCCTTGTCATTAAGTGTTGATAATTTTAAGTTTAAATTTGTTGTTAATGGTACTTTGCATGTTGAAATTTCCCTATCATTTGTTAGTGCTATAGTCATTATGTTTGATTTAAAGTCTGATGTAAATGTGTTTGTATTTTTCTCCTTTCTTTTTGAATCATTCTCTTTTATCCCATAATTTTGTTTCTGATTTCTTAATTATATCCCTGATCATTTGATTTTCTTCTTCTATTTGATCCCTAGATTTAATCTTTGCTTTTCAATCTCCATATTGTATTTCCATGCTCAGGTCTCTTATATCATGGTTTTTATATCTTTTCCTATTGCCACACCCTTTGGGCTTTCCCTTATGTTCTCAGGCTATTTCCTGGCATCATAAGGTATCATGTTTTTCTGTCAGTATTTGGGAATAACGTGGTTTTACGCCCTGCACTGTGTATTTTTGCATAGTTGGGCATGCTGACTAGATGATGCAGAATTTTGATCATAACATTTGTTTTCCCTCTTGTGAGTGTTGTATCTATATTTTGTGTATGTATTATAGTAATTGCTTCTTTTGTTGTTGTTGCTGTTAAGTTGGACTTTGAGGTGACAAAATTTCACTAAATGCCCTAATTTCCCACAAAGAAAACATCGTATATTATTATTAAAGTTATTGCTAGTTTTTCTGGGTTATTGGTACTGAGGTCTGGCTTTATATGTGTGCAGTGCTGCAAGGTTTTTGATTTCCTCTATTTCTTTTTGTTTGATGGTAGATTTAGCCTATTTTAATTGCTCCTTAAAATCTTTTCTGATATCATCTTTTTCTCTAATGGATTCTTTGGATTTTTTGTCTTCCTGATTTCCCAAGTGAACATATGCAGCATTTTTACGTAGGTCTTCCAAACTTAATGATTCCCATGGAAGACAATGCAAATTAAAGTATGTCCTAATCGGTAGGGAACTGCCTTAATAAACTGCCTCCTTATTGCTGCAAGTTGGTTTCATTTAAGTCTTGGAATCCCCAAATTGTTTCCCCATCTTCAACAAGCTTATCCAAATGTGTTGAGTGGTGCTCATTTATCTCCTGCCTTAACTTTTGGAATTTTCCCTAGGAATCAGTATGCTTAGCAAAGGATTTCATAGCTTCTACAAGATCTTCCCTAGCTCTTCTTAGGCGTACTAGGTTTTGATGACTGTTTAATTCTAGATCTTCATAATATTGTGGCCAAAATGTTAAGTTTATGTTCCTATGGGTCTCCTCAATAAATTGTGTTTTCTCTACTGGTGTAAATAATTCAGAAATAATTTTAAAGTCCAAAAATGTGGAATTGAAAAGTCTTAATGCTCTCTTAAATTATTTTATGGCATTGAATTGATTTTTTAAAAAGGTAGGAATTCTTTGTTTTAGTGTATCTAGATCTATAGCAGTGAATGGTTTATGTCTTTTTTAATGGAGAAATCCAGAATCTGGCTGCAAAATCGTGTGATCAATAATTGCTAATGTTGGTATTGCTGGTGCTGTTGCCTCTTCCACTATTTTCTTTGCTGTGTCTGTATGTGCCTGAGTTGTTTACATTGTTATTTCTATTTTGTTCTGTGCTGTGATCCCTTTTCCCCTTTTTAATTAGAAAAGAAAAAGAAATTGAAGGGATTAAAGTATGCAATGAGAAGACTAAACTATCTCTCTTTGTAGATGATATGATGGTCTACTTTAATTAACAACTTTAGCAAAGTTGAAGGACACAAAATAAACTCACATAAATCATCAGCATTTCTATATATTTCCAACAGAACTCAGAAGCAAGAGTTAGAAAGCGAAATTCCATTTAAAATCACCCCAGACAATATGGAATATTGAGGAATCTATTTGCTAAGACCAAAACAGGAATTATATAAATACAACTACAAAACATTTTCCACACAATTAAAAAAGATGTAAATAATTGGAAAAACATTAATTACTCACAGGTAGGACAACCTAATGTAATAAAAATGACAATCCTACCCAAACTAATTCACTTACTCAGTGTCATAGCTATCAAACTACCAAGAAACTTTTTATATAGAATTAGAAAAAAATATATAATAAAGTTTATTTATGAGAACAAAAGCATCAAAGGAATCAATGAAAAAAATGTGAAGAATGGGGACCTAGCAGTACCAGTTCTTACATTGTACTATAAAGCAGTACCCATCAAAAAATATGGTACTGGCTAGGAGATAGAAAAATGGAACAATGGAATAGATTTGGGTAAATTAGCTCAGCAAGCTAATATTTAATAAACCCAAAGATCCCAGCTTTTGAGACAAAAAGCCACTTTCTGACAAAAAAAAATGCTGGGAAAATTTGAAAACAGTATTGAAGAGATTATGTTTAGATCAACATCCCATACCCTATACCAAGATAAATTTAGTAGCTAAATGAAATAAATATAAAGAGGAAAATTATAAATAAATTAGGTGAACATAGAATAGTTTACTTCTCAGACCTATGGGAAAGGAAAGAATTTAAGACCAAGCAAGAGATAGAGAAGATTAAAAAATATAAAGTGAATAATTTTGGTTACTTTAAATGAAAAAAGTTTTGAACAAGCAAAACCAATGTAACCAAAATTAGAAGTGAAGCAACAAATTGGAAAAAAAAATCATTAAAACAAAAATCTCTGAAAAAGGTCTAATATCTCATATTTAAAAAGAGTTAAATGAATCATACAAAAAATCAAGCCATTCCCCTTTTGATAAATGATCAAGGGACATGAATGGGTAGGTTTCAGATAAAGAATCTAAAACTATCAATAAGTACATAAAAAGTGTTCT
Source organism: Gracilinanus agilis (assembly GCF_016433145.1). NCBI lineage: Eukaryota > Metazoa > Chordata > Mammalia > Didelphimorphia > Didelphidae > Gracilinanus > Gracilinanus agilis. The sequence continues at coordinate 703,523,517 of NC_058131.1, forward strand.
AAATCCCTCTGATTAGAGAAATACAAATCAAAACAACTATGAGGTATCATTTCACACCTAGCAGATTGGCCAATATGACAGTAAAGGAAAATAATAAATGCTGGAGGAGTGTGGCAAAATTGGGACACTAATGCATTGCTAGTGGAGCTTTGAATTGATCCAACCATTCTGGAAGGCAATTTGGAACTTTGGCCAAAGAGTTTTAAAAGACTGCCTGCCCTTTGATCCAGCTAAACCACTCCTGGGTTTGTACCCCAAAGAGATTATAAGGAAAAATGATTGTACAAAAATATTTATAGCCACTCTCTTTGTACTGCCAAAAAAATGGAAAACAAAGGGGTACCCATTGATAAGGTCATGGCTGAAAAGATGACTGAACAAAATCTTCTTTTTGTGGCTTCCTCATGACACAATGAAGAACCCTTTTTCCCCCTGGTATTCATTAGTGGAGGCATTCAGTTTCCAGTAAGACCCTAGTTCTTGTCCTTCCTTTATCTCCTCATTCTGTCATGGACTTAGCTGCCAGCCTTCTCAGTTAGTGCCAGAGTCCCATTCACATTCCAGGAACCCCACCTTAGGATTAGAGGGGAAATTTGCCTTTTAAACTTTCCTTGACTATTCAGGAGCAAGAGTAATTCCCTGGAGCATTTATGTCATGATCAATAGGCATTCATATTGCCTTCAGGGTCTTAAGAAATGTTACCCTCATGTGCATGAAGATAAGCATTCATGTTAGAAGATAAGAATTTTCAAGACAAAATTATTATTTTTCCTACACATACTACAGCAAAAACAGTGCTTAACAAATTCATTTTCAAATTACTTAAGTCATATCTGACTCTTTAGGACTCCATGTGAGCTTTTCTTAGCAAAGATACTGGAGGAGTTTGCCATTTCCTTCTCCAGCTCATTTTATAGATGAAGAAGCTAAGGTAAAATTAAGTGATTTACCCAGGGTCACAGAGATAGTAAATGTCAGAGGCCAAATTTGATGTCTTTATTATTGTAGACCCTCTACTCTATCAACTATGTTACATATTTTGTCAAAAGGCATGTACTTAATAAATTCTTATTGATTGGTTGTTCTTTAATGAATGGGGCAAGGTAATCTATTAATACCCTTGTGATAGAAAGTTTCCTCCATCAGGATAAAATCCACTTCTTTTTTACTTTTTTGTCTTTTTATCCTTAGACCCTAACAAATTATAGGTGTCTAATACATTTTATTGTAATTAAATGACCCTACTAAACTCAGTTTAGTCAAGTTTAATTAAGACATAATTGCTATACTATGAAATTTAAACTCAGAATAGAAACTTCATATTTTTTAATTGAATATAAAGTTCAAAACAAAATATGTTATAAATGTGAAAGAAATGGAAGAGATGGATAATGAAAATCCCTGTCTGTATTTGGTGATAAGGGTTTGTTTGTATAATCAATCTCTGTTTTCACAGCCAATTTGAAGAGAAATAATCTATTTTCCCCCTAATTAGAGAAGTTTGAACAATGTCACTTGAAATAACTAAAAATGTGGTTCATAAAGGTTGCATATGAAATCGTGGGTCAGTCTGCCATAAATATTTATTCACTTATAATTATGATTAAGTCTTCCCTAGAGATCTGCCTTTGATGCACACCTGGCAAAGAATGGTTGGCAGCGGCTGTGTCTTGAGACAGAAAATGCCATTGTATACCTCCTTTCAAGGCCCCTCCAATCTTACCATTGCCATCTCCAGCTGTCACATTAGAGAACTACATGTCTTAGAAACTATTTGTTATTTCAGTTTGAAAGAATCAGACATATAATTATATGTCCAATAAAAAAAATTAACAGTTCCTTTTCATCAACCTTAGCCAATGTATTTTTCCCTTGGGTTTTATATGGAAGGAACCTTAGAAATACTGTAGCATCTAGCCAAAATTTTTACTTTTATTGTTTTTGAGAATGAGTCTCTCTATGTCATTTAGCTGGAAGTGCAATTAATCATGATCTTCACCTCACTCCCAATCTGGTATATAGCTTTGATATTTTTCAACTGTGTTGATTCTTCCTTAGGTAGATGACCCATACCATGCACACACACTCTATTGTAATTATACTTAGTTTAGACACCTGGCTGTCTAACTCTACTGCAGTTCTGACCTCCCATGCTTGTGCCATCAACTAGCCTCAGCCTCCCTAGTAGAGACATTTCAAGCATTCACCACCTAGCCTTGTCAGCAACCTTTTCATTTCACAGATATGACAGTACAGAGAAGAACACATAGAGATAAGATAATCTGAGATAAGAAACTGAAAAAACTGATTTCACTAGGATAAATAAGATTAACCTTAGAATTATTGATGTAGGTAATTTATTATTTAAATTAAAATCTAATGATTCCAAATCACCTGTCTATAATTTTATGGTAATGAACAAGTAATATTGATCTCCTTGAAAAGACAAGAAGAAGCAAGGAAAATACCCAGCATGTTGGGAAGATTCCCACATGGCATATTTCAGGGGAAAATATGGCTTAGTAGAAAGAGCCTTTCTAGAATGAAAAGGACCTAGGTTCTCATCCTAAATCAGATATTTATAGACTGTAGAGCCCTGAAAACTGTCTCATCTGTAAAACAAAGGCACTGGAATTGACTCTTTGGATAGCTTCCAGGTCTTCTAAATTTATTTATCCTCTTCATGTTTTTAACATAAACAAGTATGAAAATACTTATGTAACAAATAGCCTCCAACCTACTTGAACTATAGGTAATGGAACAATTATTTGTGCTTGTTTTACAGATGTAAAACTTGATGGTAAAGGAAATTTATTGATGTTTAAATTTAAAAAAAAATCAATGGCAGGCTTCCGGGTTAAGATGGCGGCAGAGTAAGAAGCAGCTCTTAACCTCTCCTGACCAAAACACACAAAACTCCTCAAGGGGACATAAAAACAAGTCCAGACGAACAGAGGAACCCCACAACAGGGCACAGCATGGAAGGTACGTGGAATCGAGACATTTCCAGGCTATAAAGGGCTCTCACTAAATCGCGGGCTGAGCAACCGCCCCACCCCAACCCCCTCCACAGTCATCTATAGCTCCGAACCCAGCTAAAAAGAAATAGGGCAAGTTTGGGGCACCCATCGAGTCATCAGCAGCTCCGGGACCTGTTCCTGAGAGCAGCAAGACTTAGGACCCCATTAAGCCAAAAAACGCACGCGAAATCTGAGCGCGCGGGAGCAGGACGCTGGGCGCAGAGCGCAGGCTGAGCAGAGGCGTGGGTGGAGGCAGACACAGCCAGGAACTAAAGCCTAAGTGGGGAACCAGTGCAGATGGGTATACAACTGTGGAAGCAGCGCCCTGAGACTTGTAAAGAAACCTCCAGCAGAGGATCAAGCAAGAGGGCCCACCAGGGGGCTTGACCTTGGAAAAAACCAGAACTCAGACCTCAGGGGCCAATAGATCGCGAACAGACACTGAGCGGGAGGATAAATCTGAGAAGCTGCTGGGCTAATGATGGCTACTCAGCATCAGGAAGTTCAAAAGAGAAAGAATAATAATAACAAGAAAAAGAAGTCTTTAACACTCGACAGGTTTTACACAGAGAAAATCCAGACAACCGAGCAAACAGAGGAGGAGAACAAACAAGCATCCGGACCCTCCTCAAATAAGGAAAACTCCTCACAAGCTATGGAAGAGTTCAAAACTGAGATTCTGAGGAAAATGGAAGAGATCTGGCAAGAAAATAACAGTTTAAAAGGTAGAATCTTGCAATTGGAAAGTGAGGCTCAGAAATCAAATGAACTGATAAGCAAATTGAACACCAGAAATGACAAGATTGTAAAGGAAAACCAAAAGATTATAGCCGATAACCAGTCCCTAAAGGCTAGAATCGAGCAATTAGAAGCTAATGATCTCTCAAGACAACAAGAACAAATAAAACAAAGTCAAAAGACTGAAAAAATAGAAGGAAATATGAAATATCTCAATGAGAGAGTGACAGACCAAGAAAACCGGTCTAGAAGAGACAATTTGATAATAATTGGGCTTCCAGAAAAACCAGAAATTAATAGAAACCTGGACTCCGTACTAAAAGAAATTATTCAGCAAAATTGCCCTGAAGTCCTACAACAAGAGGGCAATATAGACATTGAAAGGATTCATAGAACACCTGCGACATTCGACCCAGAGAAGAAATCGGTTAGAAATATTATTGCCAAATTCAAAAGCTTTCAAGCAAAAGAAAAAATCTTACAAGAAGCCAGAAAGAGACAATTCAAATATCAAGGAGCACCAATCAGGATCACACAGGATCTGGCAGCCTCCACGCTAAAAGACCGTAAATCTTAGAATACAATATTCAGAAAGGCAAGAGAGCTGGGCCTGCAACCACGGATCAACTACCCATCAAAATTGACTATATATTTCCAAAGGAAAGTATGGGCATTCAATAAAATTGAAGAATTCCAGGTATTTGCACAGAAAAGACCAGGGCTAAATGTAAAGTTTGATATCGAACCACAAAAATCGAGAGAAACCTGAAAAGGTAAATAAGTTACAGAGGGAAAAGAAAGAAAACTTATAATTTTTAAATTTGCCTTTTTAAGGCCCTCAGTGAGATCTAATTATCTGTATTCCTTTGTAGAGAAATGTTATGTTTAATTCTCTGCAGTGAACTCTATTCACTATTATAATATTCACTATTATAGTAATCAGAAGAATAATTCACAGGGTGAGGGTGGAACACTAAATAATGTAAGATGGCGTGGGGGATGGGAAAGAGGGGGTAAATAGCAGGGGATACCAAGAGAAACTTGAGTGAATAAGAAAATAGAATATTCTATTACACACAAAGAGGGCATGGAAGGGAGAGGGGACAAATACTATTATAAGAAGGAGAGGAAGAGAGCATTAAGAGGAAATAATCAAACCTTACTCTTAGTGTAATCAACCTGGAGAGGGAAGAGTAGTTAAACTATCCATTGGGAAATAAAACTCTTATCTAACCCTTCTGAGAAAGTTAGAAGGGATAAACCAAGGGGAGCAGGGGAGTGGGGAGGAAAAAAAAGGGAGGGGAGAAGGGGGAGGAAATTCATAAGGCTTTTAAAAACAAAAAAGGTGGGGAAATAAGGGAGGGGGTTGAAAGGGAAGTCAATCAAGGGAGGGGATAAGGGATAGGGTCTTAATAGCAAACCACTGGTTTTAAAGGAAATAGCTTAAGGAGAAGGGGTAGAATTGGGGGAGGATTTGAAAATGTCAGCAAATGCACAACTGATGATTATAACTCTGAATGTGAATGGGATGAACTCGCTCATAAAACGTAAGCAAATAGCAGAGTGGATTAGAAACCAAAATCCCACCATATGTTGTCTACAAGAAACACATATGAGGCGGGTGGACATACACAAGTTTAAGGTTCAGGGTTTGAGCAAAATCTTTTGGGCATCAAATGAGAAAAAGAAGGCAGGAGTGGCTATTATGATTTCTGACAAAGCCAAAGTAAAAATAGATATGATTAAAAAAGACAGGGAAGGTCATTACATCCTGATTAAAGGCAGTATAAACAATGAGGAAATAACACTGCTCAATATATATGCACCAAATGGCATAGCACCCAAATTCATAAAGGAGAAACTGGCAGAGCTCAAGAAGGAAATAGATAGTAAAACCATACTAGTGGGAGATCTAAATATTCCTCTGTCAGATCTAGATAAATCAAACCGAAAAATAAATAAGAAAGGGGTCAGAGAGGTGAATGAAGTCCTAGAAAAATTAGATCTAATTGATATGTGGAGAAAAATAAATAGGGACAAAAAGGAATACACCTTCTTCTCAGCTGCACATGGCACATTCACAAAGATTGACCATGTTATAGGGCATAGAATCATTGCAAACAAATGCAAAAGAGCAGAAATAATAAATGTAACCTTATCAGATCATAATGCAATAAAAATAATAATTAGTTAGGGCACTTGGACAGGAAAATCAAAAACTAATTGGAAATTAAATAATATGATTCTTCAAAACCAATTTGTCAAAGAAGGAATCATAGAAACAATCAACAATTTCATTGAGGAAAATGACAATGATGAGACATCCTACCAAAATCTGTGGGATGAGGCCAAGGCAGTACTCAGGGGGAAATTTATATCCTTGAGTGCATATATTAACAAATTAAGGAGGGCAGAGATCAATGAATTGGGCATGCAACTCAAAAAATTAGAAAGTGAGCAAATTAAAAATCCCCAGATGAAAACTAAATTAGAAATACTAAAAACCAAGGGAGAAATTAATAAAATCGAAAGTAAAAGAACTATTGAATTAATAAATAAGACTAGAAGCTGGTACTTTGAAAAAACAGATAAAATAGACAAAGTACTGGTCAATCTAATAAAAAAAAGGAAAGAAGAAAACCAAATTGATAGTATCAAAGATGAAAAGGGAGACCTCACCTCTAATGAAGGGGAAATTAAGGCAATCATTAAAAACTATTTTGCCCAATTATATGGCAATAAATATAACAAT
>NC_058131.1:703534538-703573070 GCF_016433145.1 Gracilinanus agilis
CATATGTGTTATTTCCAGTTATTTTATCATCACAAATAAAACTTCCACATATATTTTCATACCTACACAGCTTTTTAACCCTCTGGATCAGGGGTCAGCAACCTTTTTAGCCATGAGAGCCATAAACACCACATTTTTTAAAATGTAATTTCATGAGAGCCATACAGTGCTCACAGTGCATGCTCCTGTAACAGTGTGTGCTCCTCTAATAGGGCCTGAAAAAAAGTTGACTTTATGGCTCCTGCAGAAAGAGCCATATCTGGCCCTCAAAAGAGGCAGATAAGGCTAGAGATCCATAAGTTGCCTAACCCTGCTCTGGGTAATGCCCTTAGACCCTTACCTACTAATGGGATCTCTAAGTCAATGAGCATAAACAGCTTTACAGCTTTATATATATATATATATATATATATATATATATATATATACATACATATATAGATAGATAGATAGATAGATAGATAGATAGATATAGATAGATAGATAGATAGATAGATAGATAGATATTTCCATCTTATTTTCCAAAAATATAAACAGCTATTCTATCAATCTAATATTAGGTTTCTCTATGTTATCATTAGAATTTAATTTTATCATTTTAACATAAAAGGTTCTCAATTAACATAGACTATCAGGACAGTATTTTGCTAGATTGTCCTTAGGCAGCAGATATAATCTGTTGCCAGCACCATAATCTTTCCATAATCAAGTCCTTCCAGCTTAATTATACCTAATAGAAATATTGTTTTAGTGCCTCAACTACTCAGGAATTATTTGCTGTATTTTTGTTTTGGCTTTTTTGAAGTAGATGTTTTTATTTCACTGTCCTATAAGTTTGAGCTGAGATCTTCTCTGTTCTCAAAAAAAAAAAACAACAAACAACCTACCAATAATTGAGTTCTATCTAATTTATTATTTTTTTTACTTTTAGTTTTATTTATTTACTTTTAATTCTAGTGGCCAGTCCAATAGACTTAATTATTTGCTTTTTTCTTGGGTCCCAAGTTCCCTATGGTGTTAAAAAAATCTTTAGTTTAAGGGATTTTTATTGTGTTTGCTTTTTTCTGGATTCTCTTTGGTTATTGCAATTTTTATAGCCTGGAGCTGGATGTACTCTAGGTCTCCTCCTTCAGCCATAGCCTGTGATTAGCCTCAGGTGCTTCAATAAAAGTCCATGGACAGTTCTGTCTCTGAAACCGTGAGTATCCAGTCTGCCTCTCCCTATGGTAACAACCAAAGACTACATTTTCCTGAGAGTGACGATAGCTAATGAGGTCCCAGTCCCTCAGCAAACACACTCTCTGGTGAGCAGTGCTTCTTCAGGCCTCTCCTATTCCCATAATCCCTATCAGAGAAGATATCCAGTCCATGGGTCTCAGGTCCCCAAAGTCCCTCATTTGTTAGCAGTTCTGAGTTTTTGAGGCTTGAGTTCCTACATTTAGGACCTGGTGTCCAATAACTTTGAAATGTCCTCTCCTTCAATTCATAGCTATGGGCCAGCTGGGATATTTGGAGTGGATGCCACAGCAGACACAGCTATTCACAGGACCAGTGTCTTTAGATTCCAGTCGTATCTTTGGTAATGCAGGCACCTCTGGCTCAGCAAAAAAGGTTATATTATTAATCTTGTCCTCAGTGGCTATGTTATAGATTCCTTCAGTTTTTATCTACTCTTGCCTCCAAGGTCTACACTGATGAAGCTGGAGCCAGATAAGACAGAAACCTTCCTACCTAGTTGTATTCAGCTTCACTCTGGACTCCTATTGTTTGTTGTTGTTGCTTTTAGTTATTTTTGTTTGTGGGGGGCTTTAGGAAGGTGAGAAAGCTTTACACCTTACTCTTCCATCATCCCACTTCCCTTTTCAAGGATACCAATGTAACATGTTCTCTACCATCAAATAAAATTTTAGGTCTGGAATGGATTTTAAAGGTTTAATAGTCCAAAATTATAATCTTATAGGTCAACTCACAGAAGCTGAGAACAGTAGATATAGCCAGAATCACATACTTAGAGATTGTGTGAAAGATGATTTGAAGGCCAAGAAGGCCAAAAGAGGGCAAGATTGAGGCTAGAGAAGGAGACACTAGAGCAGGTGTTCAGTGAGAGTGGGAGAGAAGCCTAAGAGTCCATCTGGTTAGAATACAATAAATGTTAAAATACTATAATAAGTATGTAAATGACAGTGGAAAATGTGGATTTGAAAGAAACAAATGTGGATAAATTAATATGTCAACTCTTCCACCTGAACCCATGTGACAGGGATTGTGAATGGCATATGACACAACAGCTTTAATCTGTAATCAGCATAAGAGATTATAAATAGGCAGGACCAGAGAATGGGACAAATTAACCACAGATCCTAGAGGAAGGTATCCAAAAGAGGCAGGAAGAGCAAATTAGACAGCCTCTACTTTGCTGATTTTGAGTGACATAAACTTCAGAATAGAACTCAGCCCTTCCCACTCATAAATGCCTATGACAAAGATTTCACTCCTTCATGTTAGTTTTGGATCTGCTTGTTATTTTCCTGAACTACATTTAAATACATTAAATCATTTGGGTCTATATTTAATTTTATATAGAAAATATTAAATGAATAATTGATTATCTGTACTAGCCATACATTTATCTCTAATCAACTATATTTCCTTGTGAAACCCTTTATAATTTAAGACTTCAATATTTCCTTGATATATAACCCTCAAGATCCAATTATGATTTTATTTATTTGTTTGCTTTTGAACTAAATGGATTCCTTACCTCAAATTTAATATGATCTTCTCTTCTGTCTTTCAGACCCTCATTCTTCATTGCTATAAAAGTATACTCCAAATCCTGTTGTTATACTGTTAGTAGAATGATTGGCAAAATGCCTGCCCATAACAGTAAATCTGTGCTATTGAAAGTTCTATACCGACATGCATACAGCCTACTTAAACAAGGTCATCCTGTCCATTCCAGTTGTTTTTTTTTTTACATCAGGTGGTGTGATTGCATTAAGAGAATAAATCACAGACAATTTGAGATAAGGGAATAATAAAGAAATAGATGAATGAGTCATTTTACATTTATTTTCTTTCTCTTTAGTTTGAAACAGCCCCAGAGTCTGATGGCAAAATGCATTTTGTGGAGATTTTTTCCACTTCATTTGCAAGAAATTCCTTAAGAAACACTGATGAGGATCAATTCATGGTCTCCAATGGCAAATGAGAACATGATATTCATGGAAAATGGGTTCTTATTTACTTGCCATTATAATTGATTTCCAAGGGACAAGACACATGCTTTTATTTTGATATAATCTTATGGTAGAGAAATATCTTGTAGTAAAAGAGCTCTTGGCTTGCACTCAGAGGACATGGGTTCAAATCCTGTTGTTGATTGTTAGCAATTTGCAGAAAATGGTTGAGGGTTACAAAGCTATAAAGGGGCAAGTAGAGCCTTGTTTTTAAATGGAGAAGTTAGCTTTTGAAAATGTAGGTAGGTGAGTTAATTTCTTACAAAGTTTATTTTTATTATTGTTGTTAGTAAGTATATTTTATTTATTTCATCAAATACCTCCCAATAATGTAAACATATTTTATCATTTTTGGTAAATTTTGAATTCCAAATTCTCTCTTTCCTTCCTGTCCCTACCACTCCTTCAGAAGTCAAGGACCTTTTGATTGTACATGTGAGGTCATGCCAAATACATTTCCATATTAGTCATGTTGCAAAAGAAAACACACAAAAACATAAAATATGAAAGATAAGGAAAACATAAAGTATGTTTGAATCTGCATTGAGTTCCTCAATTTTATCTGTTGAGGTATTTTGCATCATGGGTCTTTGGAATTATTATTGAATTATTTCAATTAGAGGAGCTAAGTCTTTCACAATTGATCAAAAATTATTGTGTACTATTGTTTATTGTATATTATGTATTATTGTGTTCTCATGATTCTGCTAAATTCTCTTTGCATGAGTTCAAGTAAGTCTCCCCAGATTTATTTGAAAGATCCTTCTCAACATTTACTAAATTAACAAAATAATATTCCACCACAATTACATGCCACTGCTTTATCAGCCGTTCCCAAATTGATGGGCATCCCCTCATTTTCCAATTCCTTGCCACCAGTGGAATATATTATTAAATGAATTTTAATTGCCAAAAAGGGAGTCTACTATCTTTAAAAGCCAGTCATCAATACCAATAACAAGTCATATTCATATCCTTTAAATACAAGATTGATAACTTATCAGTCCTAAGTATTGCTATTAACATAGTGCATCTAGATTACAGAATTATTACATTTCCATTGGAAAGGGCATCAAAAGCCGTCTAATCTAACACATATCAACAATAATTTCTTCTACTACAGGGTTTCTTAATATTTTGTGTTTCTAAGACCCTTGTTTCAGTGTCTGGTGAAGTTTATGGATCCTTTTTCAGAATCCTATTTAAAATGCCTAAAATCAAATGCATACAATCAATAAGAACAATTATGTTGGAATAAAAGTTTTTATAAAATATGTAACAAAAATTTAAAAGCTCATGCGTCCTCTGTTTTAAGTAATGTTCACAAATATCCTCTGGCCTTTGACTTATACTCTAAAGTGGAGGTGGGAGAGGGAGCTCACTACCTCCCTCAGTCCATTCTACTTTGGGATAATTATAAATATATAGATTCTATTTTATTATACCACACTGGCTTTTTTCTTTAACTTCTATGCCTTCTAGTCTTTTGGAGAAATGGGAGATAGTTAGACAGAGGCATGAACACAGAGACTGAGAGTAAGAGACAGAAAGACAGAAACAATTGAGAGAGAGAGAGAGAGAGAGAGAGAGAGAGAGAGAGAGAGAGAGAGAGAGAGAGAGAAAGTTTACTTTTACTCCCAGATGAAAGCCCTCCTAATACTAAAAGACATATATCATGTCTTTTCCTCCAAACTAAACACCTCTAGATGTTTTATTAGTTCTTCCTAGATAGTATGAACTTAAGGCCCTTTATCATTTTGATCATTGTCTCTTGTATGTTTTTTGACTTGTTGGAATTCAATCTGTACTCACCTCTTAGTTTCTACTTAACACAATAGATGGTTAATAAATGCTTGAATAATTACATATTTCATCTTGATTCAGAATAAATACCTTCTATAAATTAGTACTATAGTTTCATAAGACAAATAAAATCATAGGAGGATTGAAAATTGTGATATACATAGAATGACTTGTAGCAAATGGGGATGTTTAACTTAGACAATTGGGATTTCCAGGAAGGTGGTGGCTTAGACAGAGTGAATCTTAAAATCCCCTCACCCTTACACACATCGAGGTAGAAAACAATGCTCTTCCAGAAGAAATAAGGTCAAAATCTAATAATGGGGCAGAGCAGGGCTTCAATTCAGGAACTGTTAGGTCTGAGAGAGTAGAAGGCGAATCCCAGGATGCCTCCCCCAAGTGCTGTGCAGAGTCTCCAGAGCCCCAGGAAATCTCAGAACGGTGGACACCCTGGTTGGGAGAGAAGGCCTTGCTGGCACCAGACTCGGGGACTTAAACACAGGCACTGGAGAGGTGACTAGAGGAGAAAACCAGAGAAACACAGCAAAAACACCCAGAAGATGGAGGTTTAAAGATATCAAAACCCCAGACCACAGACAACTTGGCTTCCTCATAATAAGATAGAGAACAAAGGGCTTCAAGAGGAAAGAAAATCAGATCAAACACAGAGGACACCACAGGGAGACTCCACTGTTGGAGAGCTCAGTTCAGCAAAAAATGTTCCTTCTTGTCCCTGCATGGTAATTTTTTTTGGTTGGTTGGTTGGTTGTTTTTCCCTCCTCTCCAGGTTTTAGCCTCAGAGCAAAATTAAGCAGTAAAATTAATCTAATCAATACAGGATTAATCCCAACAATTGGACTGACAAGAAGTCTTCAGAGGGCAGAGAAAGTAACTACAAACTTCCACTGCCAGCTGAAGGAAGATCTTTCATCAAAGATCATTAAATACATCAGCTCCAACTAGCAAAAAAAAAAAGGAAGGAAAAATATGAGTAAGCAACAGAAAAAGAGAAAAGAAATGACAATTGACAGCTTCTGCAAGGAAATGAAAAGAGAGCAAATGAAATAGAAATAGAAGAAGAAGTGGTTCCTGCGAACTGGACACAGGCTTTAGAAGATCGCAAAATTCAATTAACTCAAGAACTTAAGGAGCTCAAAAATCAATCAAGAGAGGCAAGAGAGGCTGAAGACAATTTGAAAAAGGAAATACATGAACTAAAACAAGAAAATAAAGTCTTAAAAGCCAGAATTGGCAAGCTTGAAAATGAAGCAAAGAAGGCAAAAGATGACCTTCAAAGAAAAATCTGACCAGAAGGAGAAGGATGACCAAAAAGCCAGGGATGAAATATAGTCTTTAAAAAACAGAACTCACAACTAGTAGCAAATTACTTCACAAGGCAGCAAGAATATATTAAACAAAGTAAAAAAATGAAAAAATTTGAGAAGAATATGAAACGCCTCATTGATTAAACCAAATCTCTGGAGAACAGAGGTAGAAGAGACAACTTAAGAATTATTAGTTTACCAGAACATCATGATAAAAGAAAAAGTTTAGATAGCATTTTACAAGAAATTATCAGAGAAAATTGCACCAAAATTCTCAAACAAGAGGGAAAAGTGGAAATCGATAGGATCCACATGTCACCTCCTACATTTAATCCACAACTGTCAAATTCCAGGAATATTATAACCAAATTCAAAAATTACCAGACCAAGGAAAAAATATTACAAGTTGCTAAAAAGAAGTCATCAACATATCAGGGAACCACAGTTAGAATAACACAGAATCAGGCTACATCTTCGTTGAAGGACTGGAAGGCATGGAACACAATATTCTGGAAAGCAAGAGAACTGGGTCTACAACTATCCAGCAAAACTGACTATATTATTGGAGGGGAAAGTATGGTCAATGATTAAAATTGAGGACTTCCAAACATTCATCAAGAAAAAAAAAACAGACTTAAACAGAGAGTGTGCTGCCCAAACCCAGAACTCAAGAAAATCAACATAAGGTAATTAAGAAAATGGGAGGAGGAGAAAAAAATTCTTTTCTTTAAGGGACACAACAAGTTCAATCAATTTATATCCCAAAAAGTAAAGATATTGGCAAATATTAAAAATTGTTATTATCAACAAGTTAACTAGAAGAAGTTTACATAGAGGGAATAGTCACAAACTGTATAGGATGAAATGTCAAGCAATTATACATATATAATTGCTTGACATTTGTATAAATGTATAAATATATACAAAACGATGGTGGGAAGATAATAATAAGAAAAATAGGAAAACAAACAAAAAGGAATAAATTTATATTCCATAGAGAAGTGTGTGGGACCAACGGGGAAAAATAACAATACACTGTGAGGGTAAAGAGGTTAGAGAGAGGAAATATTCAATACTTAAGTGCATTGAAATCAACTTAAAGAGATAAGAACAATCAGATCCATTGGGGCAGAGAAATGATTCACGCTCTATAGAGAAATAGTAGGGTAACAAATGGACTGGTAGGGAGGGAAGCAATATTAGGGAGGGAGAGGGCTTGGGGGGGGAAGCTCAGCATGACTTTAAAGAACAATAATAGGAGAATAAAAAGGGAGGGGGAATAAAGGGAAGTACAACAAGGGAGGGGATAGTAGGAACTGATTAAAAAGAAAACACTGGTATAGAAAGAAACAGTGAAAGAAGAAAGGACAGGATTAGGAGAGAGAATCAAAATGTCTGGGAATACACAGTTGATAATAATGACTATGAAAGTGAATGGGATGAACTTGCCCATAAAACAGAAGCAAATGCCAGAGTGCATTAGAAACCAAAATCCTACCATATATTATCTACAAGAAACACACATGAGACAGACAGACAGACATAGACTGAAAATAAGAGGATGCAGCAAAATCTATTGTGCTTCAAATGAGAAAAAGAAGGCAGGGGTAGCTATCATGATCTCTGACAGAGCCAAAGTAAAAATAGATAAGGTTTAAAGAGATAAGGAAGGTAACTACACCCTAATAAAAGGATATCAATACTCAATATATATGCACCAAAAGGTATAACTTCCAAATTTCTAAAGGAGAAGCTAGTGGAGCTCAAAGATGAAATAGATAGCAAAACAATACTAGTGGGGGACCTTAGCTTTCCCCTATCAGATCTAGAAAAATCAAAACAAAAAAAAAAACAAATAAGAAAGAGATAAGAGAGGTGAATAAAACCCTAGAAAAATTAGAGTTAATAGATATATGGAGAAAAATAAATAGGGACAAAAAGGAATACACCTTCTTTTCAATAGCACATGGAACATTCACAAAGAAAGATCATGTACTAGGGTATAGAAACATGGCAAACGAATGCAAAAAAAGCAGAAATAATAAATGTAATCTTCTCATATCATAATGAAATTAAAATAGTTATTAGGAAGATCACATGGAGATGCAAACCAAAAACTAATTGGAAATTAAATAATATGATTCTCCAAATTAATTTGGTGAAAGAACAAATCCAGGAACAATTAATAATTTCATTGAAGACAATTACAATAATGAGACTTCTTACCCAATCCTATGGGATACAGCCAAAGTCATTCTAAGGGGAAAATTGATATCACTGAGTGCATATATTAACAAATTAGGGAGGGCAGAGGTTAATGAATTGGGCATGCAACTTAAAAAACTAGAAAATGAACAAATTAAAAATCCTCAAATGAAAACTAAATTAGAAATACTAAAATCAAATGAGAAATTAATAAAATAAAAAGTAAAAGAACTATTGAATTAATAAATAAGACTAGAAGCTGGTATTTTAAAAAAAGCAGATAAAATAGACAAAGTACTGGTGAATCAAATAAAAAATGGAAAGAAGAAAACCAAATTAATAGCATCAAAGATGAAAAGGGAGACCTCACCTCTAATGAAGAGGAAATTAAGGCAATCATTAAAAACTATTTTGCCCAATTATATGGCAATAAATCTAGCAATCTCTGTGATATGGATGAATTTTTACAAAAATATAAATTGCCTAGATTAACAGCAGAAGAAATAGAATGCTTAAATAATCCCATATCAGAAAAATAAATTGAACAAGCCATCAAAGAACTCCCTAAGAAAAAATTGCCAGGGCCTGATGGATTCACAAGTGAATTCTATGAAACATTCAAAGAGCAACTAATCTCAACACTACAAATTATTTGATATAATAATCAAAGAAGCAGTCTTACTAAACTCCTTTTATGACACAAATATGGTACTGATTCAAAAGCCAGGTAGATCAAAAACAGAGAAAGAAAATTACAGACCAATCTCCTTAATAAACATAAATGAAAAAATATTAAATAGAATACTAGCAAAAAAAAACCCTCCAGAATGTGATCAAGAGAGTTATCACTCATGATCAGGTGGGATTTATACCAGGAATGCAGGGATGGTTCAACATTAGGAAAACCATCCACATAAATGACCATATCAACAATCTAACAAACAAAAATCACATGATTATCTCAATAGGTGCTGAAAAAGCCTTTGACAAAATACAACCCCATTCCTACTGAAAATACTAGAAAGCACAAGAATAGAAGGTCCTTTCCTAAAAATAATAAACAGTATATATCTTAAATCATCAGCAAGCATCATATGAAATGAGGATAAATTAGAAGCCTTTCCAATAAGATCAGGCATGAAACAAAGATGCCCATTATCACTTTCTTATTTATCATTGTATCAGAAATACTAGCAGTAGCAATTAGAGAAGAAAAGGAAATTGAAGGTATTAACATAGGCAATGAGGAGACTAAGCTATCACTCTTTGCAGATGATATGATGGTCTACTTAAAAATCCTAAAGAATCAACTAAAAATCTAGTAGAAATAATCAACAACTTTAGCAAAGTTGCAAGACACAAAATAAATGCACATAAATCATCACCATTTCTTTATATTTCCAACACATCACAGCAGCAAGAGGTATAAAGAGAAACACCATTTAAAATCACCCTAGGCAATATAAAATACTTAGGAATCTATCTACCAAGACAAACACAGGAATTATATGAACATAACTCCAAAACACTTTCCAAACAATTAAACCAGATCTAAGCAATCGGAAAAACATAGAGTCCTCATGGATAGCACAAACTAACATAATAAAAATGACCATTCTATCCAAATTAATTTACCTATAAAGTGCCATACCTATCAAATTACCAAAAACTTTTTTTACTGAATTAGAAAAAAAAACTATAACAAAGTTTATTTGGAAGAACAGAAGACAAATGAAAAAACGTGAAGGAAGGTGGCCTAGCAGTACCAGATATTAAGGTCATCTACACAATATGGTACTGGCTAAGAGACCGAAGGGAGGATAGGTGGGATAGACTTGGGGTAAGTGAAGTCAGCAAAACAGTGTATGATAAACCCAAAGAGCCCAACTTTTCAGACAAAAATCCACTATTTGACAAAAACTGCTGGGAAAATTGGAAAACAATATGGGAGAGATTAGGTTTAGATAATCACCTCACACCCTATACCAAGATAAATTCAGAATGGGTGAAAGATTTGAATATGAAGAAGGAAACTGTTAGTAAATTAAGTGAACACAGAAGAGTATACTTGTCAGATGTCTGGGAAAGGAAACATTTTAAATCTAATCAAGAGTTAGAAAAAACTACAAAATGTAAAATAAATAATTTTGATTATATTAAATTAAAAAGTTTTTGTACAAACAAAAGCAATGCAACAAAAATCAGAAGGGAAACAACAAACTTGGAAAAAATCTTTATAACAAAAAATTCTGACAGAGGCCTAATTACTCAAATATACAAGGAGTTAAATCAATTGTATAAAATAAATCCAGCCATTCCCCCATTGATAAATGGCCAAGAGACATGAATAGGCAATATTCAGATAAAGAAATCCAAAGTATCAATAAGCACATGAGAAAGTGTTCTAAATCTCTAATAATTAGAGAAATGCAAATCAAAACAACTCTGAGGTATCACCTCACACCTAGCAGATTGGCTAAAATGATAGCAGGGGAGAGTAATGAATGTTGGGGGGATGTGGCAAAATTGAGGTGTTAATGCATTGCTGGTGGAGTTGTGAACTTATCCAACCATTCTGGATGGCAATTTGGAATTATGCCCAAAGAGAGCTAAAAGAATGCCTGCCCTTTGATCCAGCCATACCATTGCTGAGTTTGTAGCCCAAAGAGATCATAGATAAACAGACTTGTACAAAAATATTTATAGCTGCACTCTTTGTGGTGGCAAAAAACTGGAAAGAGAGGGTATGCCCTTCAATTTGGGAATGGCTGAACAATTTGTGGTATATGTTGTGCTCAAAGGAATAATAAACTGGAGGAATTCAATGTGAACTGGAAAGACCTCCAGTATTTGATGCAGAGTGAAAGGAGCAGAGCCAGAAGAACATTGTACAGAGAGACTGATACACTGTGGTAAAATCAAATGTAATGGAAGTCTATACCAGCAGCAATGGAATGAACCAGAACAATTCTGAGGGATTTATGGAAAAGAACGCTACTCACATTCAGAGGAAGAACTACAGGAGAGGAAACACAGAAGAAAAGCAACAGCTTGAATACTTGGGTTGATGAGGACATGATTGGGGTTGTAGACCTGAAAGGACCACACCAATGCAACTATCAATAATATGTAAATAAGCCTTGACTGACCACACATGTTAAAACCAATAGAAATGAGAGTTATCTATGGAGGAGGGAGGAGTTTGAGGGGGTGAAGAGGAAAGTAAAAACATGAATTATGTAACCATGGAAATTTTTTTCTAAAAATAAATTAATTAATTTAAAACACAAATAAATTATAAAATAAAAAAGCAGCCTGCCTAACTCTTTCATTTTACCCAGGGCAGCCAGTGGTACTAGTGTAAATGGTCAAACAAACTTTGGCTACATGAGATAGTGACAAGTAAGAAAAACTATTAAGTGATGATACAATATGCCAAACTTTGATACTTCAGGAACTTGCACTGGCCAGCTAATTAATATATCTTCATTAAAAAATTAATTCCATCAAAAAGTTACAAAATTAGGGGCACATAATTGATCCAATGGATAGAATGCTGGGCCTGCAGCTGAGAGTTCATGGTTTCAAATCTGGTCTTGGGTGCTTCCTAGCTGTGTTACCCTGGGCCAGTCACTAAAATTAACTGTCTATTTCTTACTGCTCTTCTGCTTTTGAACCTATTATATTATAGTATTGATTCTAAGACTGACAGCACTTTGTTTAAAGTAAAGAATAAACAATATCCACATGGTGTCCCTTCAAGGGGAATGTATTCCTGATTAATAATTGTTCAATAAATTTAGTTTCATGAATTTGAATGACTATATGAGATCAGACAGGGAAGAGGTCATTATTTATAGCTGCCAATAAGGTAACCTTCATGAAGAATCTGAGTTCTAAATCTGAAAGGACCTTGGAGGTTAGAGAGTCCCTCATTCTAATTTTATTTATGAGGATAAGGAAACCCAGGTAAGATGATTATAATATAAAGCATTCTAAGTGTTAAAAAGTGATAGGGCACACAAAATGCTACAGAGAGTTTAAATAGGGTATGATTCCTTGTAGCTAGGGGAATAGGGGAAAGTGGTAGCTTTTGGTAAGAGTCTCTAAGTATATGAAAGAAAGAGACCGACTTTGGGGAGAAAGGAATTCTTGTAAGAAGTTGGAATATAATTAGATTTATAGAGATAATAAGAGATTGATATATGGTCAGGGACTAAAAACAACTTTTGATTGTTGTATCAGGTACATGAAAAGCAGTAGAGATAGAAAAGACGAGGAAAGACTGAATTGGGGGAAGAAAGAGAAAGCATTATTCCAACTAGCTTGGACTTGACTTTAAATTATAGAATTATTGAAGTATTCTGGGTTGGGGCATGTAGACTGTGATTAGAAAATTAAAAACTGTTTTTTAAGAAGCATAATCAGATGGTAAGGAGAAGGGAGGAGGTAGGAGAAGGAAGGAAAACCGTAAAGAGGAAAGGAGAGGAAAAGAATTGAATAGGTCCTCTAATCCAGCCTCCTAATTTTGCAGATGAGGAAATTAAGTTTAGGTGATGTACCCTTTTTCACACAGGTTGTAAATGCCAAGTTGGTGACTGTAAATGGGAAAATCAGCTAAGAGAATATTATAATGAATGAGACAAGAAGCAATAACACATTCAAACAGGCTGAATGCAGTAATGAGAATAGAGAATCCTGAGATGGACATGATCGATATTTTAAATGTAAGGATACTGCCAACATTTAAGAGATAATGCAATATTGGTGTTAAAAGTATATGGAAAGTGAACACTTAAATATGCAACATAAGTTCTAAGTCTTTATTTTGGCCAAGATTTTGGTAGAATTAGCACAAAGTAAGTCAAGGGGGAGAAACATATTTACTTTCTAGAGGGGACAGGGATAAAATGGCCATTTGCCTGAAGATATTAAGAGCCTAAGATCAACATGGTCTCCCAGTAGAGATGTCCTATAGAAAGGTATATCTTGGTTTCAAGACTACTGAGATTTAAGATAGAAGCATGTACTCAGATAGTAGGGAGGCAGACATACATGAGCATAAGCACATGAGTCACTTATTTAATGATTTTTGAATTTATTAAACATTTCCTTAAAGCCTTGATAGAATAAGAGCTAGACAGGGCTTTAGAGAATATCTAGTCCAATGTCTTATTTATAAAATTTAAAAATGTATAGTCTAAAAAATGGAGTTCAAGAGATTGAAAGCAATCATATTAGCAAAAATTATATAGTTTTTAAATTTGCAAAGAGCTTTTTGGATATTATATCATTTAATCTTCATGACAACTCTGAAAGATAGATAATATTATCTCCATTTTACACATTAGGAAATTGAAAGATGCAGATTGACTTTCCCAGAATCATACATCTAGCTAATACCCAAGACTAATATATTGTTCATTCCAAGTCCAATGATATATTTGCTACATAAGACAGTCAGTTAATAAATATTTATTGGATAGCTACTGTGTACCAGGCACTGTGATATTCTTGAGAAGTGACTTGGACATGCAAGGTTTAATGACATAGCTGGGATTTAAACCTAGCTCTATGAAACTCCTACAATGTGCCAAGTACTATGCTACATGTTCAGCATAAAGATAGACATAGCACATGAACTTCTAGGTGAGGAAACTCCTTCTAATACATATGGTCACCATCTTTACAAATTATAATCACTAAGAGATCAATTTCCTTACTTTCAGTCACAGAGACAAAACATATTTCAGGTAGATCCTCACATCCTCAAGATTTTGTTCTCTATTTTCATAGATTAAAAATGCAAAGACCAAAATAAGAACACTTCTCACCCTCAAGCAACTTAAATTCAAACAGACTGCTAAATGTACAAGAATTACTGAGATTGCCAATGCACATAGGAATGTAAGGAATAAACAAGAATCATATTTTAAATAAAATCAGCTACTTATAGAAGATAAAAAATAGAGGGTATAGAAAGGGAAAAGAAAGAGAGAGAAAGAGACAGACAGACAGAAACAGACAGGGAGACAGAGAAAGAGAGATTAGGAGATCATTAACTGGATAAGTTGAAATCACAAAAGTAAAGGGAGGGAGAATTTGAAAATTTAATGGGAGTAGTCAAGGAAGAAGTGTATTAGGAAACTATATTTGGATTTAGGTAGGAGAGGATTTGCAACCTTTGGAAGAGAAGTTATGATAGAAATGAAGAGGTAAAAGGCAAATTGGAAGGTATTAAATATTAAATATTTATTGCAGGTGCATGTATGGTACACACTAGAGATATAAAAATAAGTTAAAATCTAGCCCTTAATCTAAAGAAGCTTATAATCTAATAGAGAACAAAATACAGAAAAGATATCTGGAAAGGAGGGACCACTGGGGTTCCCTTGGCATTGAGGCTTTTGTCCCAAAACATTCAAAGTAGAGCTTTAGATGAATATATAGAGTAAGCCTGCCTTTTCTATTGTAAAGCATTAGAAGAAGTTTAGTGTTTCATCCTCTGTGTCTCCAATCTGAGGCTGGGGGAGGGAAGCGAGATGTTAAATACAACACTGAATGAAATAGCATGATGACGAAATCATGGAACATGGAAGGAAGGAAAATCCTATGAGTATTTGAATCTCACCTTGAAACTATACTAGTTGAATTAGTCAGTCATTCAACAAGCATTTATTAAGAACTATGTATAAAGAAATGTAGGTAAGACTTTGTACCAGTGATTCCCAAAGTGGGTGCTACCGCCCCCTGGTGGGTGCTGGAGTGATCCAGGGAAGTGGTGATGGCCACACTTTTTTGTATTACATTCTATTCTGAGTTCAATAAATAGTTTCATAATTTCCAGGGGGCTCTAAGTAATATTTTTTCTGGAAAGGGGGTGATAGGCCAAAAAAGTTTGGGAACCACTATTTTGTACTAAGGACTGAGAATACAAATATGGTCCTGGACATTAAGTAAGTTATATTCTAACTTAGGAGACAATATGTACATAATTAGACATATATTAAATAAATACAGGGTTCATTTGAGGTTATCTCTGAAAGAAGCCATTAATCGTGTGGCAGACTAGGAAAAGTTCTTGAAAAAGGCAAAATGGTAACCACTCTGGACCTGTTTTCTCATGGTAAAATGAGGGACTTGGATTCAGTGACCTGTAATACAATATGATCTGGAACTGTCATGATGAAAAGAAGGAAATCTCAATTTGATTATAATTCTCCTTTGACTAAAGTTAATGGAGCTGGATGGACAGTTTGAAACAACTTTCAAATCAGTTGTTATGAAACTGGAACCAGAAGTGCCTCTTCTTCATGTCCTTTTAATGTATCTCTCTATTGCATTGCTAATGCACTGTTTAATGGGTCTCTCTCATTTAAATTTTTAGGAAATAAGACAGTCTCCATTAGTGCCTCTTAAGAGAGGGTCTGTCTCTCCAGGAACCATTAACTATTTGCTAAAGTATTTTAGCGTTTGTATAAATGACCACAGAGCCATAGATTTTGAATTAAAACAGATAAAACTTGATTACTGAGGATCTATAATCACCTATTAAAACCCAGCTGATATCATTCATGAAAGTCACATAATGATGGGCTTGAATTATTGGGGTTTTTTTTCACTCTTAATAGAATACCTTTCAAAACAAAGATGTGAGGTCTCAGCAATAAAGATACTTTCAAACTTAGCACAATTTTGCATTAAGTAACACCAATGACTAGCAATCAAGTGCCTCATACTATATCTAAAGAATTTTTGCATAAAATTTTGTTTGATTTCCTTTCAGTTATTTTTTTTTAATTCTTGGATCCACTGGCATTTTCTCAAGTTGGCAAAATTGCAGCTCCTCTGCTCTAATCTTCTTTTTATTGATAACTCTTTTTCATTGCTTTTGCATTACCTTAATTTCTTAATGGACATAGACACGACTTATAAAATAGCTTGAAGAAGGGAACAGGAGAAATAGTTGAGCAAAACCAATCAATGAATCAGCCTTCTCTGGCAGGATATCAATATTCAGTAGAACTACTTCCATAATCCCCCACTTCTAAAACAAGGGGAGGGAAGGGAGTTTCTTAACTTTTCTTTTATTTTAATTGTCCAGAATTCAGATTGCTTTTTTACATTCTATTTACATTGCTGTTGCTATCATATTTAATAAAGCAGCATGGCATGGCAGGGAAAGCACTGGATTTGGGGTCAGTAAGACCTTGGTTCAAATGTTACCTCAGATATTTTCTAGATTGCTGACTCTAGGAAAGTCACAACCTAAGATTCAATATTTATAAAAAGAAAATATAATAATAATGATAATAATTATAATAATAATATAATAATACCTTATAAATGTCCTGTGGAAATCAAATGAGATAAGATATTTACATAATTTTATAAAAATTTACTTTTTAGGTTTTTTTTTTCCATTTTTGTTTACTTGGCTGACTCAATTCATATGAATCTTCAGTTCTCTGAATTCTTCATATTCATAGTTCTCTGAATTCTTTATATTTATCATGTCCTGTGACAGTAAGATTACATTATATTTGTATGTCACAATTTGCTTATAGATTCCTAAATAAATGAGTTCTCACTTTGCTTCTAGATTCTTGTTGTCCCCAGGAAATGATGCTCTAGATATTTTGAATCTTCTTCCATATATCTGACCTCTTTGAGAAAGAAATCCAGCAATAAACCTGAGTTATGGAAAAAATTAATATCTTTTTAAACTTCTGAATTTTTTTGATAATAGTTGGGACAAACTCATAGCTTGAACAACAGTGCAAAACTGTCCTCTTTTATCCCTATAACTACTCTAATGTTGACTATTTCCATTTTTAGTTCTGCCAATTTATTGAGTAAAAGAGCCTTCTTATGGTTGTTTTTTTTTTATTTTTATACTTCTCATTATTTATGATTTGAAGCAATCTCTAATAGTTAATCTCTGATCTGTTAGTGATCTCACAGATTTTTGAATTTTAGACATATCAAAGATTCTTTTAACTCTCAATGCTGATGAACAGAATTTTTTTTAATTCAATATTTATGATTTCTTCTAGTTAATGACTTTCTTTGCCAAAACAGAGGTTCATTCAACTATGATTTAAATCCTATTGAGTTACTTGTGTCACGTGGAAATTAAATTAGTTGTCCAGTACTTCTCAGGTGGTTCCAAAAGTAAGATTAGAACCCATGTCTTCATAATTCTTGCCTAATAAACTACCCATTAGACAACATTTCCTTTAAATTATACAAATCACCTAAAAATTCAACAAAATGCATATTAAATGCTATTATGTCATTATTAATGAGAAACAATATAGTCACAAAAAAAAAAACTAAAAAGACACAAATTGGTATAAAGTGAAGTGAGCAGAAAAAGGACAATGTTGTACATAGTAACAAAACAGTGTATAATGATCAACTGTGAATGACTCAATTATTTTCCACAAGGGAAGGATCCAGGACAACTCCAAGGAACTCATGATGAAAGTCAATTGATCACCAGAAAAGGAACAGAAAGTCTGAATGTTGGTTAAAGCATACAATTCATCACTTTATTTCTTCCATTAATTTTTCTCTAGTGGAAGTAATATGTGTCTTATTTCACAATAGGCAAAAATGGAAATATATATTTTGTGATGACATATGCAAACCTATATCATATTACAAATCTTCTTGGTGGAATGGAGAACCTGGATTTTAAAATAGCAGAAAACAGGTATGAGAAATTGTATCAACATGTAATTTGGAAAAAAATATCAAAATAAAATATATATTAATTATCTATGTATTTACTGGTTTTAGGTTTGTAATTGCAGATTCATAGTTTCTTGAAGATTAACAAAGTTATTTCAAATATGTTGAAAGATACTTTAAATTACAGATTTTATCCTTTAAAGATAAAAATAAAAAAAAATAAAAAAAGGATTTTCAAGATTTTCTATGAAGAAAGATATTATTCTATTTTAAATATGCTTAAGTGTGTTTACTTTTCCTGATTAACCTTTTCAAAACACTGAAAAAAATCAACCAGACTCAAAATACCTGAGTTTAAATGGCAGCTTTAATGGTTACTACCATTGGGCAAGTCACTTCATTTCCATGGGTTTCACTTTTTTGTTAGGGTGTTGTCAAATTTACCTAAAGGTAAAATGACTTGATAAATGAAGGGTTTGGACTAGAAGCCTTGGAAGTTCCTTCAAGGTCTATATTTATGCTGCTATAACTAATATTCCCTTTCAAAAATGTCCTGGTCTAAAAGCTTATGAAAGACATTGAGAATAAGGCAAGAGCAGAGTATGGGATGAAGTGCCTGTAGCTTGAATCTTAAAGGGGAACAAAGGACTGTGTAATCATACAGTGAATAGCGGGAACAGAGAATAGAAAAACTGAAGCTCTCTAAGCCTCAAGGGAAATCTGATACTTCCTTAGCATTTGGAAACTAGACTTGTAATTGGTGCTGAAAAGACCCAGTGGGGAACTCCCACAATTCTCGTGTCGACCATCAAAGATAAAGTAGAAATATATATTTTTACTTCTCAGATTTCTTCCTACCTGCCAAATCTAGAACTACCAGCTGCCTCCTAAATAGTACTTTTTAAGGATCTCTTTAGACTGTATGAGTGAGTAGTTTAGTGAGCCTTTGGTGGAAGTCACCTTATTATTTCATCATAGTGCAAGGTAGAAAGTGTTTATTCATTTCCAAATATATACAAGATATTGTGATTCATTAAGAGTAGAATATTGATAGAGATGTTGAATACACAAAGGAGAAAATAGTAAAATATTATCAAGTTTACAGATAGAAGTGATCATAGTAACTTGAAGGAAAATCCCATCTTTTTCAGAAGGGAAACTAAGAAAACAAATGTCCGGAATAATACAATAAGTAGTGACAGAATTTTTGATGTCAAATGAAAATATCCTAAGCCCTGAACTTGTTTTCTTTTCACAATGAAATCAGAAGTTCCCTAATAAAAAAAATGAAAAAATATGAAATTCCAAACTTTAGGAATTGAAAAGACAATCAAATTCTATACTGTCTTAAGTCTAGTTTTACAGTTTTATTAAAGTTAAACTCTTCATAATTTATATACTGATCTTCCTAATTCGACAAACTAATCATGGTGTGCACTTCTACTCAGAAAGTCTTAATTGGCTTCCCACTACTTATGAAATAATGTATAGCCTTCTAATTCTGGCATGTTAATGCCTCCCCAGTCTAGCTCCAATTCACCTTCTGAGTCTTTTCTCATCACATTCCCCTTCAATTTCTTTAGGTTACAGTAAAAAATGACTATTTTCCATGCTACACTTTGATCCTTACGTCTTTTGACACTATGCAATGACCATTATTGCCCAGACCTGGAAAGGACTGTGCCTTTCTCTCCTCTTAGTCAAAGCTTCTCTCTTCCTTCAAGACACAATCCAGATGTCATCTCTTCCATAAATCCTTCTCTAATCCTACTCCAACTCCAGACTTAACTCAGAAAAAAGGATCATAAATTCCTAACAGCCCTTTGGACTTCTTTTTGTTTTAGAATAATTTCCTAGGAGAGGAAAAATAAAACACAAAACTTCCCCTTACTTTGGATTGGAGGAAACTAAAGCCTTTGCTATTGTAATTTCCTCAAGGACATATACCTAATAAGCATCACAGTCAGATCCTCTGACTCCTAGAGTATCATGCTCTCTCTTCTGTACCACAAATTTAATTCTCATGGACAATATCCTTCTGTTTGCACTAGGAACAAATAATTGTTTAATTTTTGTATTTCTAGTGCAGCACCTTAAGGAAAAAAACAAAAACAAAAACAAAAACAAACAAAAAACAATGAGGAAGTGTAAAACTGCAAAGACAATGTCAGGAAAATCTGGATTCAAATAGTGCCTTTGACAAAGCCTTTGTGATTCTTGATGAATGACCACTAGTCATTACTCTAGACAACTCTAATAGACACTTGAATTTGAAATGTGAATTTTTCACCCAAAAAATTCCTTATTTCAATGAAATGACAATTTCAGTACCTAATAGAATGTTCAAATATTATGTTATTTTCTTTTTGGTTGAGATTCTGATTTTATCAGTATTGATCATTTTCAATAAGATAACTATCTCTACCAATGTAAATCAGGAACTCTACCACATTTCCATATTTAGATAGTTAATGAGGTGGTAACTTCTATTCTGTAGAACTTGAAGGCAGGTCATCTTGAAACCAGTCTTGGCTCTCTACCCATGTTGTCATATGGATGACTGTGAGTGAGATCCATATTTCTGAGAGGGGTTCAAGCTGCAGAGGGGTGTTCAGGCTACATCACAGAATTTCATAGGGCCCCCCCCAGAACTCTAAGAGAGGGGGCAGTTAAAGACAGTTGGAGCCCTGGTATAGGAAGGCAGGTCACCCTGCCTGCCGGTCTTGGGTCTTGAGGGATAATCTGGGTGACTCTGAGCAGAGCTATTCAGTTCCTGACTGCCAAGCAGTTTTACTTTGGTTAGTCATTCAACTATATCACAATCTACCTTAGTTTAGTTATCTTGATTTAGAAGAACATTTATAGGGTTAGAAAGCAGATCAGCCATTCAAGATACTTTCCCTTTTTCAGGGGAGGGGCTGCTCATTAGACATAGCTGTATTAGAAAGCTTTCTCCTTACTTGTGAATCCTGAACCATTTTCCCCTTCCTACTTCCTGTTATTATTAAACCCTTAACATCTAGGAATAGCGTCTGGATACTGATATTTTGGAGGATATACTCACAACCTCCATAAATCAAGATTTTCTTTCTGGTAGCTCTGTAGTTTATCCTGACCTCTGAGCCAGTAAGCTGTTTCTAAACATCAAACTTCATCTATTCTATACTGTGGGGAATAATACAGAGAAAGATATAATCATAAGGAGTTTGCCTTTCTCCACTTACCATCTTGGCCCAGAAGATATCAAGTAAGATTGTCCACCATTTCTGAACTTTTAACAGACTTTCCAACTGCCTAGTGGGAGGGGGGGAAGTGAAGGAGCACTTCCACAAGATCCTACCCTTCCCTTCCAGTCAAGCCTGCTTGTGAGTGTGTCCCTCCATAGACCAAAGGATTAGGAAGACTTCATTACTACTGACCCCTGACATCTTACAGTGTTTCTCTAATACAACATGACCTATCAAGATCAGAGTTTGTAATAGGCTCTTGATTCAGTAATCCAATATCTTAAACATTCTTTACTACCTCTTGTGGCCATTTATTATCCTCTTAGTTATAGTAGAACCTAGAATCGGGGAAAAAAAAGACATGAGAAATCACTTAGTACAATTCCTTAGTTTTACAGATAAGAAAACTGAACCACAAAAAGAGGAAGTTGCATTTGTCAGGTCAGAGGGATAGCAAGTACTAGAGGTAAAAAATGAAAGCAATTTTTTTTTTCTATTTGCAAAATCAATGTATTTTCTAGATTATATGTGAGTGTTTATATGAAAAATAAAAGGAAATGAAACAGATATTGAAGACAGAATTAAAACTGGAATCACACCCATTAACATCACATTTATATAGCATAATTTGATTTTCAAAAGAATTTTCATATCTTACCCTATTTTATATTCAAGACAATCATAGGGAGGTGCTATTAGTATCTCCTTTTATAAATCAAGAAACTGAGGCTGAAAGAGATGCCCACTCTTCTTTCCATCTCAAATTACAATTACATGTTTTTACTTTGTATACCCAAAAACTACTATAGCACCTAGCATATAGTAAATGGTTAATATATTTTCCCTTCATTTGCTCACTCCATTCATTTATTATTCATTCACTCTCTCAATTTATAACAAACTGGATAGAAATCTGGGTTTAAATCATAATTTTCTCTTTTATTTGTACCTCAGATATCTACTAGTTATATGACAATCATTGTCATTCCACCTTTCTTACTCTCAGTTTTCTCATTTCTCAAACAGGTGGTGTGTGTGTGTGTGTGTGTGTGTGTGTGTGTGTGTGTGTAGTGTAAACAAACTGATTTCCAAGGTCCCTTCCACCTGCACATCTATGATCCTGATTCAGCATAATTTATTTCTGAGTTACCACAAATTATATTGCCTTTCTACCTGATAGCACTTTCAGTCCCTTCCATGTGCATTCTGATATTGTTGTTGAATCATGTCTGACTCTTAATGATCTGATCTTGCAGTTTTTTTTGGCAAAAATACTACAATGGTCTTCTATTTCCTTCTTCAGCATCTTTTACAGATGAGGAAATGCCCAGGGTCATACAGCTAATAAGTATCTAAGACCAGATTTGAACTCATAAAGATAACTCTTTCTAATTCCAACTCCAGTGTTCTAGTCACTGCACAACATACAAGTCATTTGTGTTCTGTACCTACGTATAAACTACAGGTGCTTGTTGTATTGCACTATTTTTTCCTTTTATTTGTCTGTATTCCTAGTGTCAAGCATACTGCCTGGGTCATAGTTTATTTTTAATTAATGCTAAATGACTGCTAAGTGAATTGATAAAATTAAGAAGCCAATAATGCCACAGAAGGTATACATCTTCCCAGATTACCAAGATATTTAAAGAGAAAAATGAATTACTGGCCTAAGGGTGATTTTTCTTCAAGCACTAAATCCAATAACATTTTTATTCATTATTTTCTATGTTGCAGGCAACTGTGATAGGTTCTTGGGATTAAAAGACAAAAACTAGAGACAAGGAAAAACAAGATATAAAATAATAATAATAATAATAATAATAATAATAATAATAATTCCAGTTCCTGTCTAAGCTTCTGTGAGGTTCTTCCCTCCAATGATAAAGACTATACCCTCTTATAAGTTGCTATATCTAAGAAATACCTCATGATATTGAGTCTTCTAGTCAAGAGATTATGTCCATTTTATTACTATGATCATCAACCAATAGCCACACAGGCTATAATTATCAGAATTCATTGAAAAATGTGCTGTTTGAAAGCAAATGACTTTTTTTCAAACCCTTAACTTCTTTTTTATTTTTATTTTTATTTTTAAAACCCTTACCTTCCATCTTGGAGTCAATACCATCTATTGGCTCCAAGGCAGAAGAGTGGTAAGGGTGGGCAATGGGGGTCAAGTGAGATGCCCAGGGTCACACAGCTGGGAAGTGTCTGAGGCCAGATTTAAACCTAGGACCTCCCATCTCTAGGCCTAAATCTCAATCCATCGAGCTACCCAGCTGCCCCCCACCTTAACTTCTTTTTGAGAATGAATATGAAGTATAGGTTCCAAGGCAGAAGAATGATAAGGGCTACAGAATTTGGATTCTGACTTGCTCAGAGTCATATTATTAGGAAGTGTCTGAAGCCAGATTTGAATCCAAGACCTGCCATCTTTAGGCCTAGGTCTCTATTTGTTGAGCCTCCTAGCTGCCCCAAGATAACTTGTTTTTAATTCTGACTCTACCACTTACTCCCTGTGTGACTTTGGACAGCACAAATTTTCTGAACTTTAGATTTCTAGTCTATCAAGAAGGAGAGTTGTATCTGTAAGATTCCATTTTAATTTGGGGTTGCTGCAAGAATCCCTTGTATTTGCAAAACTGCCAGAAGCAACCCTGACAGTTAGGGAGACAGAATGTTGACCCAGCCAGCCAGTGGTCTCATGGCAAAAAAAAACCATTGGAGCCTGGGACTATAAATATCTCTGGAGTACCTTCCTGGGGGCTGATTTTCTTTGACCTGACCCAGACATCCTGCTATCCCCTGCATCTCCCCGCTAGGCCCTAGGAAGAGGAAAATTTGGGGGGAGGAGAAAGTGGGAAATTAGTTTCCTTAGGCAGGCAGGGACAACCTTAAACCAAGCCACCATCATCATCTGTTAATCTGCTTAACCCTTCTACATAGAGGTAGTGAAATTTATCCCTGGCTGAGGGGCTGGTTCCCTCAGCCAGTCTTTACCTTCTGTGACCCTCCGTCAGCACTGGCTTCATCCTTAGCAATTAGTTTCCCTGACAACCTTCTTCCCTCAGCTTACTCTTGGCTTAATAAAGGTTAAGCCTTCATTCAAAGAGCTTCTATTGATTTATTATACCATCACCTAGGGCCAAGGTTGAAGGGGAAAGATAACTTTCCTTTGTTTTCTGAGGGCTAAACCAGGAATCCATCTTGGCCAGGAAGGGAACCAGGTTCACTTCCTGTGGGCTTGAAGTTTCTCTCCAGAAGGGAGGGGCTTCTTACTCCTCTTCTCACAAGGGAGCCTAGTATCAGCAGGGAGGCAGATTAAACATCTCAGCCAGATCCACACAATTTCTGTCTGACCCATAACATCCTGTTCAAAGTTATAGTCTCCCTGTTTAGAAGACCCAACTAATACCACCCAGGTCCTCAAATACAAACCTCTTATTAGCCTATTAACATTTATTATTCTGTATAATACCATCCAGCACTAAAGAGATGACACTATGTCCAGGCTATTCTGTACAAACTTTTTCTCTAATGGAATATTTATTGGGAATACAGAATAATCTCCATATTCCAATGTGGGGAGAGAGTTGCATGATCAGGGCTAAGATGATGGAATAAAGGACACTCATCTCACCCAAACTCTCCAAAAATACAAAAATAGAAAATAAAGCACCTCAAAAGAAAGAATAACAGGAGAGAGAGGTCTTATTGAAGTGAGTAGGGAAAGTAGCCCAGCAAGTGCCACCAAGGAGAATAGAAGAACCTGAACCAGCTCAAAGTACTTCTGCATGGCCTGAGATAATGAAACAGTAGAGTTGAGGAGCAGTTCTATCTGTAACAAAGCAGACTGAGGCAAGGAAACAGTAGGTCAAGGAATAGCCCTGTACTGCCAAATGACCTGAGGCAATGAAAAGGCAATGACAAGAACAGCCCTAACTGACTTCACTATAAAACAGCAGATGGGGAGTAGCACACACTATGAGGAACAGCTCAGCACCAGAGACATCAGGGAAATTTGCAGCAGGAAGAGTGGAATCCATCTGGACAAGATAGGTGCTATATTGCCCACAAGAAGCTAGCTGGTCCCCTCACCTAGAAGTGTACATTGAGGAACCCAATATCTAGCAACTTCTACATCAAAGGGCCAGTAGGTATGAAATATGATATTCCTGAAGGCAAATGATCTAGGCCTCTGATCAAGATCATATATCCAGAAAAATTGAGCAGAATCTTCTAAGTGGAAAAAATTGATGTTTAATGAAATAGAGGACTTGCAAGTATTCTTGACAAACAAACAAACAAACAAAAAACAGAACTGGAAAGAAGATTAGGTGATCAAATTGGACTCTCAAAACAAACATAAAAAGTTAAACAGAAAAGTAAAAACAAAGTTTTTAATAAGGTTGAATTGAATATTCATACTTAGGAAGATAATTGAGATACTTATGACATCTATGATACTTGAGATACTAGCAGTACTTAAAGTATTTCAGATACCTAAAGTATTTAAGATATCTAAGAACTTATTTAAAGTCTTATTTACCTTCTTAACTTCTTTCTTGTTTATTTTTTGCTAGATTCTTTCCTATAATGTAAAGTTGTTTTCCAGTGCTGGCTAAAACAGGTCATTGTTCTGAGTGAGCTAATTCTGATCAGGGTATGTTTAAATCATTGACCACCACACCTCCTATATTTTCTTTTTCTGTGTTGACTTTTAGGTTCCTCTTCATGTGAGATAATTTACCCCATTCCATCTCTCCTTTTATCTTCTTCCCAAGTGTTTCTCTTTCTCATCCCTTTTTTTTTAGTTGACATGTCCTTTTCCACTTACCTTCTTCTTTCTTTGCATACTCCTTCTCACTATACTAAGTAAACCTTCATACAATGCTATGGCATTGTTTAGTTGGGACAATTTTTATTTATTAAAATTTTATTACAAACAGAGCCTACTTGAGAAGAAAGGACTATTCAGAAAATGAATGCAATGCCATAATCAAATGGCATTAATTTTAAAATTTGCTAACAAAAAAGGATTAGTAGTTCACCTCGTTTCCAGATGTTAATGAATACTTAGGCTAAGTGACTAAGGATTGATTTGATAGGCAGCTAAATGACAATCAAAATAGTCTTCATTCATAATCACTTTGTGTTTTAATAGCATTATAATTCATTATGCTTTCTCATGAATCAGCATAGTATATAGTACTTCTGTTATGAAGGATACAAAATATGCTTCTAAATTCATTAAGGTCCAAGATCAACTACCTCATTACCAAAAATGATGTCTTATTTTCAGTTGAGTAATATGAGGGATCCCAAAGGATACAAAGAAATAAAGAAAATACAAGGAAATAGTCTAACATGGCATATGTTGTATGAGAAAATCTAAAAGGATAATTGCAACATGGAAAATGGTAGGGTCGAAATCCTGCAAGATACAGGGTCAAGCCTCAGAACTCTGGGTGAGAATTGACCCTGTATCTTGCAGGAATTCCACCCTGCCATTTTCCATGTTACAAAAGACATCTGATTCAGGGCTCCTAGACATAACCCCGGTGTTTTGAAAGAGAGGAAAGGGCCTACTTTTTTGGCACAGGATTACACAAAGTAGTCTTTGCATCTGTCTATTTGTTAAATAAATTTAGCTGCAAATTCTTTTTAATTCCAGCCTTGAGATAAAGACTGATGATGCTTTTAAGGAGAAAAATAGTCTGGTTAGGAAATAGAGTACCCCAGATAAAACCCAATAGGTATATACAGGTGAGTCCTTCTGAAGGTAATTATCTAGGCTAAAATAAAATATTCAGTATGGTCATGAATTTCACCTGGAGTATTTCATTGTTGGAGTTGGGGCATAACACTGTTAAATGATAGTGAATTAATAGCCAATCATTCTGCTAGGAGGGAAGAGGCTTCAGACAGTATTTTGACATGATAACTTTTGGATTTGAGTTGTTCCAAGGTGTTTTTTCATTTGGCAGAATTAATGGCTACAGAATTCCTTAGAAATGGAGGTATCACCTTACACCTAGCAGACTGGTCAACATGGCAGAAAAGGAAAGTGATAAATGCAGGAGATGTGGCAAAATTTGGGACACTAATACACTGCTGGTGGAGTAGTAAATTAATCCAACCATTTGAAGGGCAATTTGGAATTATGTATTGTGGTAATTACATTAAGTCTACACTGTCCATCTTTAGATTTAATCACCAAAGGTGAGAACACCTCTAATTCTGGGAAGTCCATAACCCAAGTGTGCTAGAGTCAATTGACTGCCCCCTAGGCAGTATTATGAGAATCATCTATTGTGATTGGACATGCAAATTAGGAGGGAGGAACAGGAAATGACACATAAGTGACCCCTTTAAAAGGAGAAAGTCCTCAGTCAGCAAGGGTATGTTCAGTGGAAGAGAGCATCTGGTGAGGACCTCTTCTGGTTCATGGAGGAGTGTTGGAATACTGAGTCTCTGGTGGGAATTCTGGCTGTTTCCCTTTGAATTATCACATGGGTAAGTTAGGATGATTCTCTTTCTCTTCCCTTGGTGTTTCTGGAGGCTCTTGACTCTCTAATTGTAAAAGGCCTTGTGGCTAGAAGCCTTGTTTAATTAACCTCTGTGCCCCAAGTGCTGGGGCCTCTAAATTCTTACCTGGTCAGGAACTCTGGTCGGGGCCAGAGTTTCTCTCTCTCAGTTTCCCTAGCTTCAACCTTTCGAATTGTAAATAAATCACCATAAAAGTCAATTTTGACTTGAGATTATTCTTTAATTGGGGAAATTTCCCCTGGTGACCCCTTTTAATATATTGAAATCATAAACCCCTTTTTTCTCCCTTACAGCACAAAGGGCTTTAAAAGAATGCGTACCCTTTGATCCAGCCATACCACTGCTGAGTTTATACGCCAAAGAGATAATAAGGAAAAAGACATGTACAAAAATATTTATAGACATGATATTTGTCATGGCAAAAAACTGAAAAAAGAGGGGTTGACCCTCGAATGGGGATTGGCTGAACAAACTTTGAATACTATTGTGCTAAAAGGAATAATGAACTGGAGAAATTCAACGTGAACTAGAAAGACCTCCAGGAAGTGATGTAGAGTGAAATGAGCAGAACCAGAAGAACATTGTACACAGAGTCTGATAAATTGAGGCACAATTGAATGTAATAGACTTTTCTACTAGCAGCAATGTGTTGATCCAGTGTAATGCAGAGGTATTTATAAGTTCTATCCATATCTGGAGAAAGAACTGTGGAAGTGGAAACACAGAAGAAAAACATATGATCGATCATGTGGTTCAATAGAGATATGATTAGACTTTTGATGTTAAAAGATCACTCTATTGCAAATATGAATTACATGGAAATAGAATTTGAACAATGATACATGTATAACCCAGTGGAACTTCTTGCAACTCAGGAAGGAGGGGAGGGAAGAGGGGTGGGAAAAATCATGAATCATGTAACAATAGGAAAATATTCTAAACTTAAAAAAAAAGAATTTCTTAAAGATGAGATTTAGGAAAAATAAATGAAATCAGTCAGTAATCAGCACCACTCACTATTTGCCAAGAACTGTGCTAAGCAGATGAAATATAAAGACAAAAGAGAACTTTTCCTGTCCTCAGGTGTCTCATGTTTCATCTGAAAAACAAAACAAAACAAAACACCATGATAGATATGAGTGAAGATAAAATAGGTTCAAAATAAGTGTGTTACAAATAAAATTTGATTTGGAGTCTCATCACCAGATTTATAATCATTTATTTGGAGAGAGACAGAAAGAGAGACAGAGAGACAGAGAGAGAGAGAGAGAAAGAGAGAGAGAGAGAGAGAGAGAGAGACAGACAGACAGACAGACAGACAGACAGACAGACAGAGACAGAGAGAGAGACAGAGAGACAGAGAAAGAGAGAGAGAAAGAGATTTCAGTCTTGCTAATTTAAGGTAAGATCAGATCCTAGATTCCGTCCCCTTCATGCTGTTCTGCCACTTGCCAACCACCAGCCCAGAAAATCAGTCCTTTCAAGAATGGAAGTAAAAAGTCCCCTATTGTTCCCTTGCTCACCTTTTTAATCCTACTATCTCCTCCTTCTGTGGTGACAGTTGCATGCTGATGCTCATACTGGTGCTCACAATGACACCAGGGGATGCCAGCTTATGACACATTACTCTGTGACACTTATGCCCCACCATTGGGGTAGGTCCTTTAGGTAATTTACTTTACACAAGTATAAAGATGTTTTGCAGGAAAGGAATAAGCAGCTTGGGGGAGGCTGGGAGTGCATAGAAACATTCGAATTCCAGTTCCTAAAAAACATGTACGAGTCCTTAAATGTCTTGGGCAAGGCCTGATATTTCACAGTTTCTTACCATTAGTAGATTTATACAAGCAGAAAGCTTGATTGATAATTACTCAGATACCCAGAAGTCCTCAAAATAAGCAATTAGTTGGCAGCTTCAATTTACTTGAAGATGAGAATCCGCTAGTTGCCTAAGGTCCCTAGACACCTAGAGGCCAATTATAGATCAATTTGGCTGCCCTGGTGAGGTTGATTATGCTTGTTGGTTATTTAGTTTGATTAAATCATGGGGAGCTTAGAGTCATTCATGTACAAACTAAAAGAGAAATGTTCAGATATGTTTAGTTGACATTGTCTTTATGTTGGATTTGTTTCTCCATTAAAAGCTATTACTACTATGATTTCTATAATACAGCTTTTAAAAAAATTGTATATACATGCCCATCTATAATCCAATCCTGCCCAGATCCCCATCTAGTAATTTTACTCTAATTCTTCGGATTTAAATTTCCAGAATGACCCTGAAATTGAGCCTGACTAGACTTCAGGGTTAAATTAATGTAAATTCTAATGTATTCCCTACCTCTCTTCCCTTTAGTCAGTTAACCTTCTCTATCCATGCTGATTGTCCTCAAAAGTCATGAATGGAAGTGCCCTCCAAAAACTCTCTCCAATAACTATTCTCTCCATTTCAGCATTTCTATTCTTTCTGTGTTCTATTATTGCTGCTCCTCTTTTCCCTTCTTCCTCATGGTCCATGATGAAGAAAATAATAAAAAACAAAATAAAAAATATAACAATAATGATTATTGTTTATATAGTACATAAAGCTTTTTTTTTTATTTTTCCAAGTTACATGTTAAAATTATCATTGGTTTTTTTTGTTGCTTTTTGAATCCCAAATTCTTTTTTCCCCTTCCTTATCTCCTCCATGAGATGGCAATTTGATATAGGCTATATGTATATAGTTATTACATAAATTTTTAGAAACTTTATATTCCTTATATACTTTTATTCTCATAGCAAGTCTATAGTTTAAATAGTACCTAATATTAAGCTCATTATATGAAGAGGGAAAAAGGCACAGAAAGATTGTCTCACCTACCTATTATAAGAGACCAAATAAATGCTGTTAATCCGAATCCCTAATCATTCTAGGTCCAGAACTTTTCACTGAGAGTGGATGGTCTGTAGCAAAATTAGAGAGAATTACTTAATTTTAAAAATCCTCCTGGAGATGTCAATTATCTACTTATCTTCTGATTCACATCTTTGTTTTTTTATTTAAGAAGGATAGTATTTATATTGTTCTCCGTCTTCTTTAATCGCCCTATGGTACTTTAATGAGATTTATCCTCTGCCTTCATGCCTTAATTAAATATATTTTTGCACATGGAAAATGTTCCATATTCATAAGTGATAAGTTCTTTGAGATCAGGAACTTTATAATGTGTAGCCTTTCTTTTGCACCTATGTCTTTATAGCATAAGTTTGTTAAAATAAATTGTTGTAAAGATGCAATATGCATAATATCTATACCTATCTATCTAATCAGAAACAATATTGATAAAATTCTTTGAACATGAGAAAAACACATGACATAAATATTGTGATAAATTTGTAATTTCTTCTTTCTTGCTACTGCCTCCCCTAAAGCAGAAAAAATCAATGTTCCAACCCTTTCCTCCCTTTTCTATGTTCACACACACGTATTTTATAGATGATCAACACAAACAAGAAAAGGTTGTCTTGCACTATTTTAATACCAGGGAGTTATCAGTATACCATTGGGGCTTCCTGATATTGTTTCACATTCCTGCTATGTGACAAATTCATAAATTCAATGTCCTTTCCATCATCCATGTCTGCTGTGAAACTATGGGATTCCTTTTTCTCTTCTGCACAAAGTGGAGAGAAGGGGAAGAAAGGCCATGATTTTGGAAGAGTCAACATGTAATTTCAAACTATAGGTTGGACCAGTTATCCATTATAGTTCTAAATCTATGCTACTATGAATAAATGATCTTTAAAGCCTTTTCTTGATATAAAACTATGAGTGTTATAGACTATGTGAAAAAAGTTAGGATTAGCAGGTGAACCCTTCTTTCCAGGCTATGAAATGAGCTAGAACATGAACTAGGGTATGATGAGGTCCAAAATAAGACCAATCATTTGGCAGGTTGCATAGGCAATGAAATAAAAGGACATATTCTGAGAACAGACAAGAACAGGCAAGATGAGAGGATATAGAGTTTAGACCAACCAGACTCGAGCAAAGAGTTGGGGCACCTGAAATAGAGAGTTTGAGCTCCTAACAAGTCAGATATTTGCAAAACTTGACATGAGCCTTATGCCTTGTGGATCAATTAGGCCTATCCCCTTTGAGGCAAAATAGATGCCTTCTCTTGGGCAAACAAGTTACCCTTTCAGGTTTTATTTTTTCTATATCTTTAAATGAAAAGATGAGATTATATGCTTTCTAAACTTTATAAAGCACAAAGTTTGGCAATTTTTTTGGTTCAGAGAACCTGAGTCACCTTAGAAAATGCTTCATTTCAGACATAAAAAAACAAATCTAGACATATTGAGTGACTTTTCCAAGGTCACATAGGTCATAAGGGATAAGAGCCTGGATTTAAACTTAGGTTATCTGAGATCAAAAACTGAATATGATAAACAGGTCAATACACTACCATAACTTCCATGAAAAATAACAAAGGTTGATATCAGGAACATGGCATTGGATTTGTTGAATATAAGTAAAAGGATTTACCTCTGGATGGAGCCTATGAGGTAATCAAAGAACAGAAAGAAACAGCATCCGCTGGTGATTTGGGGACAAACGTGTTGGCAAAAATGAGTCAAAATAAAAACTGAAATATATGGATTTTGGTGCAATAGTTGTTTTTAAATTTTAATTCACCATATAATAATTTTCCACCAGAATCTGTACAAAACAGATCCTTAAAGATCTCAGATTTATTAATAACAATTATAGTATATAAAAATTATAGAAATACACTGCTGTAGGTTGAAGAACACTGACAGGTGATAGCCCGGGTAGTAGAGCTGCACATAAGAATCTTCATCTTTTAAAGAATAAATGACAAATCTCAACTCAAAAAATACTGAAGTCCAAATCCCTTTGAGAGAACCAGGACATTATCTGAGGTGGAATGATTACTCATGATCACCTGGACATATAATTGACTCCAAAACATTTAAGAACATTTTAGGAATTTAACCAGTTCTCAAAATCTTAAGACTACATGGGATGAAAAACTACTGAAATATAGAGATTCAGCATACAAAGCCATAGAACTGATTGAAATAGGACAAAGCCAAAAGCACCTCTTCACTCTGCTTTTGAGAGCTGTTTTCCATAGGCCTAAAAGAAATGAAATTGCATCACATTCATTGTATTCAGTGTTATAAAACAGTAATTTATCCAGCTCTGCAAGATCATCAGACTATTTAATTCAAAATAATAATAGAATATCAACATGCACCAGGAAACATTTAGTGGAGGGGAGAGAAAGGAGGGAAGGGAAGGGAAACGAGGAGAAGAGAGAACAGGAGAGGAGAGGAAAGGAGAGAAAACTAGATCAACCAAACAAATATACCATATGATATCATATTCTACTTTTATGAAGCACTTCAATATTTACAAAGTTCTTTCTTTAATTCTAACTCAGCACATTTAGTAGTAAATACACATTTTACTGATAATGAACCTAAGACTGAGAGAAGTCATTTACCTTTAATTATGTAGCTCATTAGAGGCATAATTGTATTTTTTAATTCTGGATAAAGCAGAGGGAAAGGAAAGGAAGTAAGGTCTATCTGTGGTAGGACTTAAAAAGGAAGCTTAGCTTGAGGCATCTACTGTATTAAAGGACTGTCCTCTTCAATGTAGTTGGTGAAGGGGCATGAGCTGAAGAAAGAAAAGAAATATGTTGCAATATATTACTAGGTAGGTTTTTTTTGTTTTTGTTTTTGTTTTTGCCCTGAGATGAAGCTACTACTCCAACTGTTATAACCACCAAAGGATAGGGGAAAGGTTCAAGAAGGAGATGTAAAAGATTATAGAACTGTAGGAATCTTGAAAGTGTCATGCTAGAGAACAAATTCATGAATGCTGTAATTTAATTATGCCATTAATTGAAGGCAAGATTTAAATCCAGATATCCTTACCAATACCCAGACTTTATTTCACAATAACACACATTATTCCCTCAGAGCCTAGCATGATGCACCCAGAAAATACTTGATAAATGTTATTGAATGGCACTGAAGGAGAATCAATTGTACTTTCCAGAGTGGAAAAAAAAACTTTATTTAGAGATGATTAAATAGTGTTAAGCCATTTTTTAGGCTGTCATATTTTATATAAGATAGAAATCATTTTTACCCATGAAAAAAGCTCACTTTTGACCTCATTTGCAATTAGGATCAAACAAGAGATTTAAAATGAAATCAAGAACAAAATGTTTGTTATTTATGGTCTGTTATTGAAAGTTTATAATCTGCAAAATAATTCAATTTTCTGCTCAGCTTGTCTTCCAATCCATATAATAGGATTTTAATTTATTCTTGTTACGAAGCATTAAAATGACAGGGCCAATGAAGCATTTATTTTTCAGTTTACCTCTCTTTGAATCATTATCAAAAGCACTAGGGAAATGGGCATAATCTAATACACAATTCAAATATCAAAAATGTACCTGGTGTGATGAATGATGAAACAAAGAATTCTGCTTAAATTAGCTATAGGGAAGTTAAATGGAAAGTTTTTGGATTTTCTCTTTTTTCTTTTTCCTGTTCTGGGAAAAGGCTTATTTCCCAGCTGGAGGAATTAAGAAAAATGGTTTGTACAGAGGGATGTTCAAGTAAAATGTCTGTACTTTTCATGTTACCCATCAATGTTCTCTTGAGGAAAAGTTTGCTGGACTTGCTTGGAGTAATTTACAACAAACATTTGCTCTAGGCATCACTCAACCAGTGCTCTACTGAAGAACAGTAGCCAGTATTTAGTTCAGGAATCAGAGCAAAGTAGAGGGAGATGAAGGAGAAAATTGGAAAAGCAAGTGACATGGTAAATGGCTGTAAGTATCATTACCATCATGATAAAAACTCCAGAGGTTTTTGTTAGTTCTGTTTGATTTCTTTCCCCTTCTTTGTCCTTCAACCTCATGTTTACACTTCATTGGATCCACTTTGCCATGAGATCCATGTGTATATTTCAATACTTTTGTAAGTCATTGCTAAGTCCATGATTGAATTTTGATGCCCCAAGAAAGGTCAAGTATCAAACCACACTGCCTGGAGACATTCTCTATGAGGTTAACTCCATTATGGACTGTGAACATGAGTACACCTAGACTATACAAGAATAACCAAGCAATAAAAATTGTTGAAGAAGTACTATCTGCAAAACATTGTGGAAATTAAAAATAAAATGGTAAATGAGGCAAAAAGAAGTTAAGTGATGCCCAAGGTCAGAAAATTAGGAAGCATCTGAAGTTGGATTTGAAATCAAATGTTACCAGTTTAAAGCCCAACTCTCTATCCATTGTACCACAAAACAAAAACTGTATCATTTTTGCTTTGTATTGCCAGTACCTTTCATGGTCCCTTGTTCATAAATGGTATTTAATAACTGTTTGCTGAATGAATAAATTAATTAATCTATTCCTCTCAACTCATTTTATAGATGAAGAAACAGTGATGTAAGGTAAATAGATGGCTTGCCCAAGATGACTCAACAGGTTAAAAGCAATGTAAGACTCAAACCCAGGTGTTATTGTCCAAAACCCATCACCCTTTATCCTCCAAAGAGTATTTTTTAAAGATATATGGTCAAAAGTAATAATCAGAAGTATTGTAGAAAATAGTCACCTCTAGAAACACATTGTAGTAGATACTTGCTATGGTCTCTCCCAATTCTATTATTTTGTGATTGTATGATTTTGAACTTGACTATTCACTAAAATAGGCAATACGTTCATGCTATACATGAATGAACAAATTCAAATAGGTTATCTAGACAATCTCTACAGATAGATTTAAAATATTCCTGATCCCACAAATTTAATAAATTTATTTTCTTACTGATTCAGATTACAGAAATGTGCATATGGAAAAAAATGAGGACAAGTTGGTTATGAAGGGGAAATAATTATAATGAGAATATATGAATGACAAAATAATTAACTATTAAATATAATAACACAGAGACACTATAAGCTTTTAGTCATCCTGTCATCTCTGTTATTTTAGTTATCATTAGCCATGTGATGCTCAGTTGTTAAACTGTTAGGGACAAGTGAAAACAAAAGCAATTGTGTGGAATTGAGGTAATTAATAGAATGTGGCTCTTTTATCAATCTTATCTGGTCCTACTATAAACTTCATGGGTAGACAATTAGATACACACTAAATAAAGATGATTATCAAAAATGGAAAAAAAATTGAACATTTTCATCCCAGAAGAACTGAGAAAAATCAAGTCATCATTGAATGTTTGTTTTTCTGCAATATGAAAATACATAAAATCAACTAAGTCTATCATCTCAGGCTACAAATAACCTCTGAAAGATAAATTTGAAATGAATATTTGGTTAAAACTAAAGGAAAAGACTTCTGGGAAGATGGCAGCATAGACAGAGCGAACCTTAAAACCTCCAGACCCTTACACACTGAGATAGAAAACAATGTGCTTCAAGAAGAAAGAGGACCAAATCTAATGACGAGACAGAGCAGGGGGAATCCTACTGAACTATAACTAAAGAGATACACCAAGAAAAAGGCTTCAATTATTGAACTGTTAGGTCTGAGGGCATAGAAGGGGAATCCCAGCATCCCAGGACTCCTCCCAAATGTCCTGTGCAAAGACTTAAGTGGCCCAGGAAATCTCAGGGCCAGTGGTCACACTGGTCGGGAGAGAGGGCCTTGATGGCATCAGTCTCAGGGATTCAAACACAAGCACTGGA
Organism: Gracilinanus agilis; assembly: GCF_016433145.1. Lineage (NCBI taxonomy): Eukaryota > Metazoa > Chordata > Mammalia > Didelphimorphia > Didelphidae > Gracilinanus > Gracilinanus agilis. The sequence goes on from NC_058131.1 coordinate 703,571,336, forward strand.
GAGGTGACTGGAGGAGAAAACCAGAGAAACACAGCTAAAACTCCCTGAAGATGGTGGCTTAGATAGAGCCAAACCCCAGACCACAGACAGCTTGGCTTCCTCATATGGAGATAGAGAATGCAGGACTTCAAGAGGAAAGAAAACCAGATCAAACACAGTGGAAACACTGCTGGAGAGAACAATTCAATGAAAATGCTCCTTCTTGTCACCCACATGTTTTTTTTTTTGGTTCTTTTTTCTGTTTGTTTGTTTTTCCTCCCTTCAAGGTTTTAGCCTCAGGGCAGATAAAGCAGTAAGATTAATCCAATCAATAGAGAAATAATCCCAACAATTATTGGGACAAGAAATCTTCAGAGGGCAGAGAAAGTAACTAAAAACCTCCATTACCAGCTGGATCTTTCATCAAAAATCATTAAATATATCTGCTCAAACTAGCAGAACAAAGAAGGCAAAAAACATGAGTAAGCAACAGAAAAAGAGAAAAGGAATGACAATTGACAGCTTCTTTCAAGAAAGTGAAAAGAGAGCAAATGAAACAGAAATAGAAGAAGTGGAAGTATTTCCAGCAAACTGGACACAGGCTTTGGAAGATCTCAAAATTCAATTAACTCAAGAATTTAAAAATCAATTAACTCAAGAACTTCAGGAACTCAAAAAGCAACCAAGAGAGGGTGAAGACAATTTGAAAAAGGAAATACATGAGCTAAAACAAGAAAATAAAATATTAAAAGCCAGATTTGGTCAGCTTGAAAATGAAGCTAAGAAGGCAAAAGATGAGCTACAAAGAAAATCAGAGCAGAAAGAGAAGGATGACCAAAAAGCCAGGGATGAAATTCAGTCTTTAAAAAACAGAACTCAACAACTAGAAGCAAATGACTTCACAAGGCAGCAAGAATATATTAAACAACAAAAAAATGAAAAATATGAGAAGAATATGAAACATTTCATTGATTCAACCAAAGATCTGGATAACAGAGGTAGAAGAGACAATTAAACAATTATTGGTTTACCAGAACGTCATGATAAAAGAAAAAGTTTAGATAGCATTTTACAAGAAATTATCAGAGAAAATTGTCCAGAAGTTCTCCAACAAGGGGGAAAAGTGGAAATTAGCAGGATCTACAGATCACCTCCTACACTTAATCCACAACTGACAAATGCCAGTAATATTATAGCCAAATTCAAAAACTACCAGACCAAGGAAAAAATATTAGAAGCTGCTAAAAAGAAGTCATTCAGATATCAGGGAACCACAGTTAGGATAACACAGGATTTGGCTACATCTACATTGAAGGACCAGAAGGCATGGAACACAATATTCTGGAAAGCAAGAGAACTGCGTCTATAAACAAGAATCAACAATCCAGCAAGACTAACTATATTATTGCAGGGGAAAGTATGGTAATTCAATAAAATCGAGGACTTCTAAACATTCATCAAGAAAAAAACGGACTTAAACAGAGAGTTTGCTGCCCAAACTCAGAACTCAAGAGAATCAACATAAGGTAATTAAGAGAATGGGGGGAGGAGAAAAAATTATTTTCTTTAAGGGACACAACAAGTTCAATCAATTTATATCCAAAGAAGAAAAGAAGGTATTGGCAAATATTAAAAGTTATTATTACCAACAGGGTAAATAGAAGAAGTTTACATAGAGGAAATAGGGAGAAACTGTACAGGATGAAATGTCAATATATATATATATATATATATATATATATATATATATATATAT